>NC_067488.1:69902650-70125150 GCF_947179515.1 Apodemus sylvaticus
ATTAACTTCCTGTTTGCTTGGCTATCTTTCAAGTACATTCAGCACCCCTCCCCCCTCTGCAGTCAACATCACTTGCCCCATCTTCTTCCTTGGCCAAAGCTATCTCAGATCTTACTAACTATGCATGCAACTATAAGAGCTTGCAGTCCGCATGGCACCCCAAGCCTTTTTAACAGTTAATGCATGCACTTACTTATTAATTCAGCAGACAGCTGGTAAGCAAGCCTCAAGAGGCTGAGGAGGTAAAGAGCACAGCCTCAGAGGTACAGAATGGCGTCACAGGCCTTGCTCCAGTGACCACAGTCTGTAGTTCAGCCTCCTTCTGCACAGCACAGATTTTCTTTACAGTATTTATTTATTGGAGGGGCACGCATGCCATGATACATATGAGGAGGTTAGGAGACAACTTGTGTTGTTGATTCCTTCTACCATGTGAGTTCTGGGACTAGAACTCAGGCCCCTCAGGCTTGGTGGCAAACCCCTTTACCCAGTATGCCATCCTTCACCCCACTGAGCAGATTTACAGTTGAGATCTGGACTGTCAACGCTCATCAGAGAAGCTCCTTTGGCAGCACCCGCTGAGGCCCAGAGAAGGAGGGATGCAGAGTCCTCGGCCCTAACGGCCCCTCTATTTCACCCCTCCTCCCAAGACTTGGAGATGACTGCAAAAGGGGACGGGTGGCAAGCATAAGAATCAGAGCTAGTGGATGACATTGCCGTGGGACTGTTCTCTGAGCACAGCAGGGCAGTTGCCCATATGAAGTCACAGCAGTTATGGCAGCTGACAAGAGCTGCTCCACACGAAATCCCAGCATGGACAGGCAAGGTGGACGGTAAGTCCCAGCCCCCAAGCTGAGAGTTACTGGCAGCTAATGGCACTAAAGAAGAGGCCATCTTCTTAGAGGTGTGCCCTAACTACCCCAGAGTGGTTGCATTCCAGTGAAGGCCGTAGTTGACAGTTTAAAATTGAAATAAAAAAGACACAAGGAAGGGTGGGTAGGGCAAGAAAGTATGTCTGGGACGTCAGGGAAGATGCTGAGTGTGACCAAACGTACTGTACAGAGCAACAAAGCTAATCTCATAATAATAAAGCCAAATCGCTAGTAAAGACGAGGAAAATAAAACATAAAATTAGCAAAAAAGCTCAAACCTCTGGGTGTTACTGGAACTAAAAAACAAAAGAACGCACCGTCCTCCAATCTGAGTGCTGTGCAGATCCAGGGTGAGGGCTCTGCTGTCAGCCAAGGCCACACTCTGGATCTGTATCTTCTGTCTGTTGAACTCACTTGTCTAGCACAGTTAACTCCCCTCGGTCTGCATGTTCAGAGTCCTCATCCTTCTCCTGACTGACAGGTCACCAAGATGGTGACTGGCACAGACGACTCCTCTAAGACAACATCCTTGCCTTTGACTGTGTCTCACTTTCCTCCTAGGTACCACTTTTCCTCTCAACCCTATGCTTCAAATCTGTGTTAATAAACTCCAACTCTGCCTCAAAAATAAATTTTAACAGAAAATCCACCACAAGACATTTACAAGATTAAAAGACTGAAACTTCGCAGAACAAGCAAATCACCCAACACGCATTAACCCTGCACCTGATGGTAAAGGAAGCCAGGATACATGCATCCTCAACTTACCTCAATGTATGCTGGTTCCGTGCCCGCGGGTGAGATGTGCGGCTGCCAGTCTTTGGGTGGCTTTGAAAGGTACTTAGAATCTGTTACAACCCACTTGAGGCGAGGCCAACCTAAATCAAAAGCAGAGTGAAAACCAGCCGCCCCAGCCACTGAAGGACTTCAGACCAACCTCTTTATCTTAAATGCAAGAGAGCATATTAGGACTGTTTCATAATCAATAAAATTAAAAACTTATAATATCTTAGTGATAAATCACCAGCTACAGCTTCTCCGAAGAGAGCATTCATTCTGTATGCTGCTAATGCAGGCCTTGACATTCCTCAACACGGGGTGACTAATCTGTCAGTGGACACGCTCAGAGCCTTGTGCCCTGCTGTGTGTCCTTCTGCACACAGGATTTAGCTTTAATGCAGAGTCCAGGCTCCCCTTTCCAGACAGCACACAAATGTAAGACTGTGGCTATGGAATCAGATAGATTCGGCACAATTCACTGCTTTGCTATTTACTAGCTGGGATGTGAGGACTCTGTTTCTCAATTTCCTACCTGAAGAGAGGGGATACCCACGGCACCTATCTCAAATGACAGAGGGGAAAACACACAGGAAGCCCTTAGTCGTTACTCTAGTAAAATTCTGTCTAAAGCTCAGTTTTGACTTTCAGTTGGTATCTGGTTATGAATATTACTCACCTTTAAACTGTACAATTTCTCCATTCTGGGTTTTTGGCAGGCCTTTCAGGCAAACTTCACTGGTGAGAGCTAGGGCAATCCCACAACTCCCTAGCAAGAAGCCAATCTGCTGACCTCCGGCATCCTGTGGGGAAAAAAATGAGCACAGTCAGGGTGTGAGTGTGAGTGAATGTGAGCACACCACGCTCTGAACCAGCACCCAGAGATGCTCCAGCACTACCCACTGCGCCATGGAGCCCAGACAGCTGGCAAATGCTACAGCTCAGGACAACATGGCTCCAAACAATTTCGACAATGGTTTAAGTACAGCCACACTGTACTTAAAGAGTCTGTCTGCTTTAAGCAGACACAGCAAACCATGCCCCCTACTGGCCAAGGTGACCTTTTCTGACTTTCAGGTGAACGAAGTCGAAAGTCTAACATGGCTCTCTTCTCCGCCCCATATCAAACAGCAAGGCCAGTTAGGCCAAAACAACGTAAGCAATATGCAAGTGGAGATCAAAGCCTGTATTTCCAGTCAATTACACCAAATCTGTATGTTCTTTTATTTTACTTTAAAGGAAATAGATTTTAGCCTTAAGCAGAGCAAAAGCAACCTAAGACAAACTCTGAAGTATTTATGTGTAATCCTGCAAAGTATTGTTAAGAAGCTAGGTATGGCCAACCTAAGGAGAACTATGATTTCCTGTAATACAGTGGTTCTACTCCATTAGCTAAAACATCAGCAATGTTTCTTTCTTATTACTTAAAACAATGCTTTCATATAAATTAACATTCTCAGGGGCTGGAGAGATGTCTCAGTGGTTAAGAGTACTGACTACTCTTCCAGAGGTCCTGAGTTCAATTCTCAGCAATCACATGGTGGCTCACAACCACCTATAATAGAATCTGATACCCTCTTTTGGTGTGTCTGAAGACAGATATAGTGTACTCATATACATTAAATAAATATTAAAATCAATCAATCAACATTCTCCACCATACTGGTGTCTAACACCGGTTCTCAGTAACAAACAGCATGAAACAGCCAATGTGAAAAAGCTCAGGGGAAGCCATTCACCCTACAGTGGAACCCACGCCGTGACCTCACTCTCTGCATTGAAGGGGTCCAAGCTCAACTTTCCTAGAAGAGCCATGAGCACCACATCATCCTCCGACTCAGCCTGCTCTGGGTTGTGTGAACTGTTTACAGAAATCCCTTGATAAAGTAAGTCTGAAGGAATGTACTCTATGAATGGTAATCACTGCACACTCAAATATATGACTCCTGCAATTTTTAAAATGAGAAACAATGATATAAAAATTCCTTCATAGAGCCGGGCGGTGGTGGCACACGCCTGTAATCCCAGCACTCTGGGAGGCAGAGACAGGCGGATTTCTGAGTTCGAGGCCAGCCTGGTCTACAGAGTGAGTTCCAGGACAGCCAGGGCTATACAGAGAAACCCTGTCTCGAAAAAACCAAATCCCCCCCCCCAAAAAAAAATTCCTTCATAGAAAAAATACATTATTTGCACGATACTTGCATACACATAAATTTTTGATAACATGTATAGTTTTATAAAGTTGAGTATATTATATAAAATAAGATGTGTGTGCCAATACTGCCCAGGCGAATTTTGCTTTTACTGTCATTGAGTGAGTACAGGACCTACTGTGTCACAGGAAGGACATTTAACACTGCGAAGTTACCTTTCTGGTCAGGGGTACTTCTATGGGTACTGGAATCACTTCTGCCAGGAGACATCCATAAAAAGCCACCATAAACATGACAGGATCATTGTTGGGGTAAACCAGGGCAACCTAAAATTCACAGAGAATTTAACAGACTGGTGACTAACTGTACACAGAACACTTTGAATGAACAGAATAAATGAAACAATTTAAAGTTTATGTACTCTGAAGGAAATTAAGTAACTGAGGAGGAGAAAAAAGTCTGGTAAAAGCACCATGCACAGTATCATCCCCATGATTACACCATATATCCTGGGGACAAGGATGCAGTTCAGAGAGTATTTGCCTCACCTAAGGTTCCATTTGCAATCTCCAGTAACACCAAAAAGCAAAGCCAAACTCAATAAAACTTACACATTTTGTGAAATAAAAACGCAATTCCTTATCATTATGGTGAAGTGTTCCATTTACCCTTAGCTGTGGCTCAGCAGTAAAGAGCCCCCATGTCTGATAACGTGGGACGCCTAAGGCAGTTGACCTTACTGCAGGGCTCATGCCTTAAATGTGGACATCAAGACAGAGAGCAGATGAGAGCTGAGCATTGTCTCTCAGGAGCACCCACGAGTGAGCAAGCAAGCGTTACCTGCTCAGCTGCACTCTGGGAGCACTGTCAGTCCTCCTCACTCAACGTGTGAGTGTCCTGGCAGGAAGGCATGTAGAGCACATGAACAACTGCAGGAACACCTGACTCACTAACAAGAGATAAGTGAGGGAAACATCAGAAGCCCTACGAGATCGGGTCTGGGACCTCACTGCTGAGTCATGGGGTATCACAGCTTCCCTGCCTGTTGCTGTGGCTTGCTTGCTACGGCTAGGACAGTTGCAGAGTAACATCTGAAATCTAATCATGTCATTGGAGTCTTTTATTTATTATTACAGTTTATGTATGATGTGTGTGTAAGTGCAGGGTATGTACCAGAGCGCATGTGTGCGCAGAGGACAACTTTCACTCCTCCTCTGTGAGTTCCAGGGATGGAACTCAGCAGGTGAGGCTCAGACACAAGACATTCACCCCTGAACCTTTCCTCCAACCCCTCATCACTGGATCCTTGTTTCCTCTCTATCTGCAATGAAATTCTTTAAACTCACTCCAAAGCTGAGCTCAGTCTAAACCTTACACTGTTAACAGTCATAAGCAAAGAGACTGAGTATTGCCTTACACCGTGTCCCCAATAAGACCGACTAATTCCACAGAGCAATTATATAACATTTCTATAGCATTTCTTTACTGCTCACAAATGGCCATCCTGACACTAGGGCAGATACAGCACCACCTGCTGAGGGTTCAGTGAGCTGGGAAATGCTCAGTGAGTTTCTCCAAGCAAATGCCGTGCTTTGCCTGTTCCTGGCACATTGTAAAAGCATCTTTAAAGGGTTAGCTGAGGGTCCATGGATGGCTCAATAGATAAAGGTGCTTGCTTCCAAGCCTGATGACCTGAGGCTAATTCCCGGGACTGTGAGAAGAGTCACATTTTTTTGTGACCTGTTCATGAACACCCAGGTATACACACACACACACACACACACACACACACACACACACACACACACACACAAAAATAAATGTGAAAAAAATATATTTTGAAAAATAAATATATTTTAAAGATCAACTTAAGAGATTCATTTATCTTTAGCCCAATAAGGAGCTAGCTAGGCCGGGGAGGTGGTGAGGAGCTTGTTGTCCCAGCCTGACAGCCCAGAGTGGACACCAGAGCCAGTTCCTGAGAGTTCCTAAGAATTCATAGTACTTGGGCTGGAGAGATGGCTCAGTGGTTAAGAGCACTGACTGTTTTTCCTAAGGTCCTGAGTTCAAATCCCAGCAACCACACAGTGGCTCACAACCATCTGTAAATGGGATCTGACGCCCTCTTCTGGTGTGTCTAAAGACAGCTACAGTGTACTTACATATAATAAATAAATAAATCTTAAAAAAAAAAAAGAATTCATAGTGCTCACCACACAACTAAACAGATCTATAGATAAGTTAATCATAAAACTGTTGTGTAGTAGCTAGCATTTCATTCTACAAATTACAAACAAACAATAATGTTGAAGGGTAGGAAGTAATCATATTCAGTATATTATAAACTGGAAAAAACTTCAAAAATTAAAAAAATATGATGTCCCTTCCAACTAAAAACTAAATGAAACATTATCAATTTGGTTTTACAGTGTAATAAAAATTACCTTTCCTTTCTACGTGAAATGGCAAGAAGCTGCTTTTAACAATTTTATGAGCTAGTTTTGTAAAGATAAAGTTTTGAGTCAACATCAAAGTATTCATTTTCAGAAAGATGTAATTTTTTTATTACCTCAGTTTCCCAATAAGCAGCTCTAGAAAGAGTTCCACAGCCTCTGAACATACACACGTGGTGCTTGTTCCTAGACAGTTGGAATTATAAACCACACTGTCTTTATTGTGTAAGAATAAGAGCCACTTTGGTGCTTAAAGAAGCTTGGTATTAGTTAAACAGATGAGCTGCTCTTACAGAGGACCAGGAGTCCATTCCCAGCACTCACAGGAAAGCTCATGACCATTTGCATCACTAGGTCAGGGAATTTGATTCCCTTTTCTGACAGCCTTAGGCACCAATCATGCATGTGGTACAGTTACCCATGCAGGCAACACACCCTTACACATAAAACAAACAAATAAATAGGCATTTAAAAATGTTATGTAAATCTTACCACTAAACATCAGAAGCCCAGAGAACAATACCAGAAACAAATAGACATCACCTTTCCAAACAAGACAAATCAAAAACAAATTACCCTGTCTCCAGGTTTTAACACAGGTTCGTTTTTTGTTCCCAGTTTATTAAGCAGTGTGTAAGCCAACTTTAAACTTCTGCTCCACAACTTCCCTGGGAAAAGAAAACAACAGGCAGAAAAAAAATTATAGGCCTACTTTAACCAGAGAGCATTTGGTTCAGCCAGCTGACAAGGCTTGCTGTTACAAGCAACTGTGAAGAGTTAGCTCTACCCTCGCTAACACAGCAAGTCCTTCCCCAAGCAGCTGCTCAGTCATTCGGAAGTCACACATGCCCAGAAACAAGCAACACCGCTCTGCTGGACATGATATTCTCTCCTTTCTCCTTTCTCCCTTCCCTTCCCTTCACTCTTCTCCCCTTCCGTTCTCTGCTTTTGTGCAACAGGGTCTCACTATGTAGCCCAGGCTGTCCCGTGGACTCAGCTGGCCACAAACTCAGAGATCTTGTGTCTCCTGAGTGCTGGGATTAAGGCCAAAGGTCACCGATATATGGCTCATTTCAATTAATAATTGAGACATTTGCAACTAAAACAAGAGACCCACCGTATGTGAGGGTGTAGACTGGTTTCCCGGTTACATCCAGCCCAGTCAGGCAGGGGCACTTGGCTTGGGTGGAGCCCCAGCGCTGCAGGGCAGATTCCAGTGCAGGTGGCCAGTTACAGATGACGCCCAGGGGCTCTCCCTTCACTGGGGTCATCTGCCGGCCCTCGGGCTTCGGCTGGTTGGGATCTGGCTGAGGTACTGTGGCAAACAAGCAGGAAGAAGAAGGAAGTTCAAGGGGCTCTAACAGCTCTAACCTCTGGCACATCTCCCCCCAGTCTCTGACTTCTCACACTGAGACAGGACAACTAGGGCTCTGTCACCCTCTCACAGATCACCCGGGGAGGGTGGCTCTCACTCCTACTGTTGGGAGTGCCCAAATATAATGGCTGTTTATCAGTCAGCTGAGCTCAACTGTGAGGGATGTGAATGCTTACCCCAGAATCTGAGGGAGTGTCTTATGCTCCTCTCTATGCCGGAGACTTTCTACAGTGGACATGCATTATTCAAATAATTCTTCAAGTCCTACACTTCTTTTGCTGGTCGTTGGTACTGTTTGTTCTGTTTTTGAGGCAGGATCTCACTATGTAGCTAGGTTTGCTTTGAATGTAGATTGGGATGACCTTGAACTCAGAGATCTGCATGCTTCTGTCTCCCACCATGCTCAGCCTTCTACAGTCTCATTGAAGGAAATTTAGACATAAACTAGACTAAAAAGTGAAGTATTTAGTGTATACACATGTGTACAGACTGAGAACATGAACAAGTGGGGTGTGGTAGCCTGTAGCTCAGAGTTCAGGAGGCAAGAACAATCTCAGGTTTAAGGTCAGGCATGGAATATCAACAGAACTCTTATCCAAACAAACACTGAGAAAGCCAGCCCTGCAGAGACAGCTACAGAGTGCACAGGGCACACTGACAGGAATAAGAAGGAACACTCCAGCTCAGCCATTTCTTTTCCAGTTGGTGACATTTCTTTCTCCAGTACTTGCCATGTCCTGGTTTTGCTGTGTGCATGCTCTGAGTGCATGCGGTAGCTGTGTGAGTCACAGAACTGGCTCAGTGGTTAAGAGGACAACTGCTTTTCCAAATGATCCACGTTCAAGTCACAGCACCCACATGTCAGCTCGCTAGTCTGTAATTCCAGGTTCAAAAGATCTGAAACTCTATTCTAGCCTCTGTGGGCACAAGGCATGAAGTGGTACACATACATGCATGTAGGCAAAACACCCATATACATAAATCAGTATAGAAAACTAAAAATAAGGAAAAATAGTTCTCTGTAACTTACTAATGTGGTGGATTCGTAGACCTCACTTACCACGTTCGTTTGACTCTTCCTTTTTTAGAGTCAGCACTCGGGCAGTGGGTCCCTAACAGCGCTGTCTTGTCTGTCACTGCACTTCGTTCGAAGGCAGCCCCACCCGCCCTGCTCACCTCTGGCTGCTCTCCTCACTCTGTCTCTGGGGCCCATCTTTGCTAGGACTTCCTTCTCCTCAGTGTCCCCTTTTTACGACCTGCACACGCGCGCGCGCGCGCACACACACACACACACACACACACTAAATCTAGATTACAAGAAAAACCACACACTCTTTATGCTTCTGCATCTAGCTTATTATTCACAAAACAAAATGATCTCTCCCTGGACCATTTCTCTGGATCCACTCTAGGGACTGACTACTTGCCTCCCTCCTTAGTTCACATGCAGTATGACAGGGCTTAAAGTTAGTCTAAATGTAGCAGGAGCACCCAGGAGTGGCTGGCTCTTTAATAAACTGTGTCATCTCCACAGAGCCTGTACTCCTGGCAGGCAGTTTGCCAGGAAGCTCCACGGCGCACTCCTTCGCACTTCCACAGACACTGGCGTTTTTTTACAGGCTCATTAGTAAGAGAAGTCTATTCACAATTAGTAGAACTAGCCTCCAACACGCCAAATCCATTCATATTCTGGTGTGATCTTAAGCTCCAGTCCTCTCTGCCCATCTCCCCAACCCCTGCTGCCTGAGACCTAACAGGTAAATGATTCTGGGGGATGGCACAGCGACACGAAGCCCATTCAGGCCGCTGTGTTGACTGCTGACATGGGCGTGCATCTGGCCCTTTTACTACTACCTTCCACAATTTCTTCAGAGTCATCCACAAAAAATTCCTTTAAGGGGGGTCTTTTGGGTCGTTTCAGAGTGTTGAGAAGCTGCTGGATTTTTGTGGACACTCTACTATTAACAGGAACACCTGTAGGGAGAAAATGGTAAATTCGATTAAAATTTTTTGAGCTTAATAAAAATATTTCTTCCCTCAATTAAAGTAAACTCTAAGAAAAAAAAAAAAAACTATTAGGCTGGTGAGATGGCTTAGCAGTTAAGAGCACTGACTGCTCTTCCAGAGGCCCTGAGTTCAATTCCCAGCAACCACATGGTGGCTCACAGCCATCTGTAATGGTTGTATCTGAAGAGAGCAACAGTGTACTCATGTACATAAAATAACAAATCTTTACAAAAAAAGAAAAACTGATTAACTTTGTATTATCAATGAGACATTTAAGGTATAGGTGCCTAGTGTACTGAAACTTTCTAAGTTTTCTTTCCTGCTTTTTCCCCCTCTCCTCACTTAAGACTTTACTTCTAATGGAGCCTAGACTTTGCCCAGTTCTGTTCTATCCAAAAGGGACCCAGAAGACAAATGACTGCTGTGCTGTGCATACAGTGGAGAGGTTGCCCAGGCTCCCTCTTCTCTTGTAGTGCTCTGTTCTTTCATAGTCTGTTCACAGCACCTCCTGTGAAGGCCAACCGTGAACAAGTACTGAGAGGGCTCCATGGAGTGGTGGTGAGCGGCCCGGCTGCAGTGAGGCTCTGCAACTGGGACAACTAGGAACGGCTACGGTAGAATTTGGAATCTCATAGTTTACTGACGACTCCCTAGCATCTACCAAGGGAGCTGCATACCGTCAGCTGTGTCCATAAGGCTGGATCTGTTGGATCCTTTGTGCATGCCTTTAACTATGCCGGAAGGGGGCAGGTCGATGTTTGCAGGGCGAAGGGAGGAAGAGGAGGAAGAGGTAGTTGCAGTGACATCGGGAGGAGCAGAGACATTCTCTAGGAGAGGAAAAGATGAAAGTTAAAATCATATGGTACTGGCAATAAAAGAAACCACCTTTAAATCCTTTGCTTTTGAAGGAATAAAAAAGAACTCGCTCATTTAAAACAGACTTTAAAGAAAGATTTTATTTATCATTATAAGAGTGTGTATAGTATATGTGTGTAATGTATGTGTGTGGTGTATGTGTATACATGTGTATATGTGCGTATGTATGTCTGTACATATGTATGCATGTGTGTGATACATGCATATGTGTATGTATGTGTTTATGAGTGTATGTGCATATATATGTGTACGAATGTGTGTATATGAGTATATACATGTTTATAGAGTGCACAAGTGGAGATCAGAGGGCAATTTTTGGGAGTTGGCTGTCTCCATCCATTGGAGACTCAAAGGATGGACTGAGGTTATGAGGCAAGTGCCTTTACCTGCTGAGCCATCCCCTAGCCCTAAAACAGACTTTATAATCAAAGTCTAAGGTAAACCAGATCATATCAGCTTTCCAAAACTATCATTTTTCAAGCTCTGAGTAACCTTAGTTATTACATCAAATCACCTAGCAAATATTTCTCAAAAATGTTATTTTCTTACAGAATGCATAAGTAGAAATCCAATGTTGTAAAAGTCACCTGAAAATAATAAAAGTGAGTAACCAGCCAGTTTGCCACCAGTTCTCCAGCACGGGACACATCCTCATGTTGTGTTTTCCCTATCGTGGCTTACAGTGGGTCAGATGACCCAGGATCTCACACGATGGGAAATGAGGTAAGTCAACTTCTAGTTCTGACAAAACAGCCCGCAGCAAGGCACCTTCCTGTTCTCTGTAGAGATTAACCCACATATGCTACTTCATGGAAAAATTCTTGTGAATTTTACTTTTTGAGACAGGGTCTCCTCAACTGGGCCAGCTGCTCCTCCTGCTGGGACTACAGCAGCAGCCTACTCACTGTGTGTGTGTGTGTGTGTGTGTGTGTGTGTGTGTGTGTGGTGTGTCGAGGATTCCTAACACAGGAAGTCAGCTTCTGTTGGAGAGTGATGCAAAGGAGAACTACTGAACAGCTATAGAGTGAAAAAAATCTTCTGAAGAAGAAAATTAGGGGAAGTAAACTGTACAGTGCAAAAATAATAAAACCACTAAAGTCATAACAAGGAAAACACAAGTGTAAGATTAGTTTTAGAGTAAGATTTCTGTGCTTCAAAGCCCTATGATTATGAGTTTTATAAATTTAAATCTTTTTAAAGTTTGAAACAAACTGGCATGAGTCCACTGTGGTATAGCATGGCTAGGAAGGCATCAAGTGTTTTCCTTTGGTCTCCTGTATCTCGAGAAACTTTGAGTTGGTGAGTCTTCTACGTCAGCCTTGTGAGTGCTGGAGTCACAGGGGTGCCAGTACAGTCAGTTCTGGGCTTTGCTTTGCTTCTCAAGAAGTGATGATCCTACTATATAGCCCAGGCTAGCCTCAATCCTGCCTCACCTTCCAAGTGCTGGATTGTAGCCAATTAGAAAGTATATTGCTGCCGGGCGGTGGTGGCGCACGCCTGTAATCCAGCACTCTGGGAGGCAGAGGCAGGCGGATTTCTGAGTTCGAGGCCAGCCTGGTCTACAGAGTGAGTTCCAGGACAGCCAGGGCTACACAGAGAAACCCTGTCTCGAAAAAACCAAATTCAAAAAAAATTGAAAAAAAAAAAAAAAGAAAGTATATTGCTTTTGATCCAGCATGTTCATCTGGGCAATTTCTGAAAGAGAACAGCACTGGATACTGTTTCATTGTCCAAAATAAGGGCGTGGCTAAATGAGCTAAGGCATAGGCAAATAGTGGCATGCTTTAAAATCACAAAAAGAACAGTATAATTATAAACATGTATCATGTTCATAATGTCTCCTGAGCGCTGGGGTTAAGGACGTGTGCTACCATGCCCTAAGAGACTATGGTCTCTTTAAGGAACAGGAATTAAGTCAATAAGCACTAATATCCAGCACAGTGGATGTGACGGTCTCTGTAACTCGGCTTTAAAAATTAACAGTAGCATAAGGAGGATGTACAACTGTTCTAACAAAACCCAGACCATGAGGCAGGTATCTGGACTTCTCTTTGCAAGTGGAAAAGCTCCGTAAGACATATTCTATGTAAACTCTCCAGGTCACATCTCAGCGGCTTGTTGTCTGTGACAGTGTGGTGGAGAACAGGACTGTCTGTGTATGTTGGCCACAAGACGTGTGCACAGGGTAGAGGGGCTACCATGGATGGCAGGTAGCTTTTATGTGGCAATTCTATTAACAAGGTAGGTATCTTCATTAAAAACTATAACGCTAATTTAAAATTTCCCAGCCTTTTCAGAAATCAAATTGAAATGTTTTAAAATGATAAGAAAGGTTGCTGAGATGCTAATTAAGACAATGAAACGTGACTGATTGTCAAGGAAACAGGTAAGACAACAGACACAGCACGAGGGTGGAGCACGGCACTTGGTGGCACCGAGGGAGGGAGGCAGAAGGCCAAAATTCACAAGTGCTTGAAGCAGAGGCAAGCCCAGCACTCCACACAGCAGCAGCAGCAGCAGCAGCAGCAGCAGCAGCAGCAGCAGCAGCAGCAGCAGCAGCTTAGCGTGCAGACCTTCGGCCTGCACGCAGCTTATGCAGCCACACCACAGCAGCAAACAACAGAGACCCAGTCTTTAAGCTAAAGACAAAAGGTCTTGCTGACAATGGCTTGGTGTTGAATTGGCACAGGTTAGATTTCCATGCTTTATGAAATACAGACAATACTCCCAGAAAAATCTGAGCTGCTAAATATTTTAGAGGCTCTTGATGTAGAGACTTTTGTTTTGTTTTGTTTTTTGGGATAGACCCATACTCAGACCGGTGCTGTATCTCACAGCTTCAGTATTGCTTACAGAAATAGATATGGCTTCAGGTGAGTAGCATTCTATCCTGACACTGCCGGTGATGCCTATCACCCCACGGTGAACGAATGCATTGTGGCATTCCCCTCTCCACCTCATTAACTGTTCTCTGTGATCAAACTTTCTAGGCCATTAAAAACTTAACCCAATCATAAACTGTTTCCTGCGTACTGGGTGCCAAATGGAACATTAGGTAGGGTTCTTGGGTAGATCCAACTCCTACCTATTCGAGTATTGGCAAATACGTCAGCTAGAGACACACTGGTTCCTTTGACCTCTCCATGGGACAGCGTGGAAGACGCAGATGAAGAGGTGGACGATCCCTGGATTGAGCGGTTGATCCAGGACTCGGCATTCTGCAAGCTTTGTTGCAAGGCAGCAGAGAGCGCAGCTTGGCGTCTCAGAGAGCCCTCATCCTCAGAGGCCGAAGACGTGTCTGTGTGGAATTAGAAAAAAAGAAGGGTCGATCCTGCCTTGAGCACAGACCTCAGCTCTTGCTCATTGCCTGCACACGTGATGCTGACATCAGAGGAGCACTAGTGTTCTGAAGTTAGATTAGCGGTGACATCTCCTAAGACTCAGAGAAGATCCACAGACCACAACTCACAAAACAGAATAGCTGAACTCAGACAACCATGCTAAACTCAAAAAAAAAAAAATTCTTCAAAGAATTTAACTATTTTCTTGTTCTGAGATTACTCAATGTCTAAATTCTAGTTTGTCTACTTATCAGAGACTTGTGATGGGTGGCCACATGGGGTTTTGTGGGTATTTGTCTCCGCTTAAAAGGAAAGGACGGTGGCAGAAGACAGGTCAGTGAGAGCTGGGGATAGGGAACTGAGGTGGGAAGTGAAACTGAAAAGTAGAGGGTCAAAGCTCAAAGGTGAGGTTTCCAAACATGGCAGAGTCAGAGAAGACTTACAACTCCCCGGTGCCTTTCAGCCAGACTGACTTCAGGAACCAGGCCTAAATTAGAACAGCTTGCCTAGAAAAAGTCCAACCACATAGAGGGAGGCCACTCTGGAGAGAAGCTAGTTATCGTAGGCTAGGGCTCTATAAGGTGTAAACTAGCCACTACATCCCTAGTCCCAGGGCCTCACATGTCCTGTGTAAGCCAACTACCACATACCCAGATTTTGTTTGTTTGTTTTTTTAATTAAAACAGCCATGCTCAGATTTGCAGAAAGTTTTGCCTACTTCACGTGATTAAGTGGGTCCAGGTCAATAAGAAGGCAGGACAATTGCTAACAGTCCACAGTGGGGATGGGAACCACAGCAAAGTAAACAATGAAATCCCACTATGGTAATCCGGAATCTGTAAATCTAATCTGTAAGCCCAGAGCACCAAAGCTACACAACCTTTGCTTCTTGTTCAGGACTACCAGCAAAGCATTACCTCACAGAAAAGGAGACCGACTGTGATGGTTTCTAATGCACTATGTTCAGGGAAACTAAGTCAGGTCCTAGGGATTCTTAGACGTATGAATGTCTATGAGATAGTATGTGCCATTAAAAAGCCACACAGTGTAGTACTGGTGATATACAAGCCCACACTAGAACACAGCATTGCTTCTGGAAATGGACCACGGGGAGAGCTCTATCGGAGGAGGGCTGATCTTGGCTCAGGGTTTAGCGCCTCAGTGTAGGCCGAGTGCATTATAAGGAGCTGTGAGATGGAGGGGGGGAGGGAGGGAGGGAAGAAGACACAGACAGACAGACACAGACAGATAGAGACTCTGGAGACTTCATGGATAAAGCAAGGCTCCGTGAAGGAGAAGATGCATGACATACATAACAGGGAATGCGCGAAGCTGAGCACAGACAGACAGACAGCAGTATTTAGAGAAAGCATTATAATTTCTAGAAAATACTCTTTTCAGCTCTATCTTGAAAAAGGTGGGGGCAGGGAGGAGTGAGACTTGTGACTCACCACAAGAACAAAGTGTTTTCGATGAGGCCACAAAGGCCTCTGGATTTACAAGCTGCCCTTACTGTTCATTTTAATTTGTGTAAGTCTAAAACCAAAACAAATCATTTTTTATAGATAGTAAAACCAGTATTTTCATTATTGGATTTATGGAAAACTAAGTGCATTATGTTTTTGTATTTGATCAATTATATAATTAGGTGTAGTGTTTCAATTCAATTATCTGCTTTGCCAGCCAGCCCTCCCCTGGGTGTTTAATGGCTTACAGTTACGGAGCAGCATAGGCTAGGGAAAAACATGGCTTTGGTGTCTGTCTTTCATTTGAACCCTGAGGCCCACCACTCTATTTGTGACTTGAGGTTAAAATGATTCATTGTGAAGACTGCTTATCCACAACAACATGATAGAGCCAGTGATGAGAAGCTGGTGAGACACAGTCCTGCTTCCACAGGCTCAGAGCCTGGCAGGAGTCCACGTTCCTTTGCTCTGCAGTAGAAGCAGGGATTGGCTGAGAGGCAGGAGGGATAGCATCAGGTGGGGAGAAGTTAGAGAGGATGCAGGGACAGAAAGCAGGGCACATCTCAGGACATTAACAAAATGGGAGGGCTAGGGAGATGGCTCAGTGCTTAAAAGCATTGACTGCTCTTCCAGAGGTCCTGAGTTCAACTCCCAGCAACCACATGGTGGCTCGCAACCATCTGTGATGGAGTCTGATGTACTCTTCTGGTGTGTCTGAAGAGAGTAATGGTGGATACATAAAATAAATAAATCTTTTAAAAAAACAGAAAACAAAACAGGAACCAGCTGAAGCTCACAGGCAAAACAGTGACAGTGACAAGGACAGACAATGGGGCATGAGATGCCAAGGGCTCCAAACCCAGGGGACACCTTCCTCACTCCACTGTGGGCGGGGCCGGCAGGCAGCCTGCAGCTACAGTCAACTCCAGCCCACTCCCACGCACTGGACTAGTGATAAAAATGGGATTCTTTCTTTCTGATCTGACATAGTATCTGATATTTTCTTTAATAACAACTTAAATAAGGCACTGGAGAGATAGCTCAGCAGTTAGCAAGCACTTACTTCTGTCAGAGGAGCCAAGTTCAGCCCACAACTTTTTAAAAAATCAAAATGAGCTCTTTTAAATATTTTCTTTTGTAGCTTGAAAAAAAGAAAGAAAAGGAAAAAAAAGCAATTGTCAACCATGAATAACTGTAGAAATTTGGGCAAGATTAAAGAATTTGTTTTAATTCATTAATTTATTTGCAGGGGTACCCATGTGCCAGGGCACACCTCTGGAGGCTGGAGAACAGTGGGTAGGTGCTGGTTTTCTCCTTCCACTCTGGGTTCTGGGCATCAGGAAATGCCATTTCACTGACCCAAGGTAATGGTAGCTTGGTCTTGAACTCAGGACACTCAGGCCTCCTGCCTCCTGAGTGCTGGGAGTACAGCAGGAGCTACCAGCTCAGATAGCTTGCTTGTGGTGCTGCCTGTGGGTCTAGGGCCTAGACCTGAGGCTGCATGCTACGCAGGCACGCACTGCCCGAGCTCCGGCCCCAGCCCAGGAACAATTCCCAAAGCATTCTCTGCCTGTACTGGAGTGATGGGATTTATCAGGCTCCACTCGACAGTGTTCATCAGAAGCCTGCCATTTATTTGTAACCAATTAGGAGATGTAGAAATGATTTGCTTATTGTTTTTAAGAGAAGAAAAGTCCCCAGTTTACTAACTTTTCCTCACTGCTACGACTTCAGTCATGTGGACATTATATTAACAATGTTTATTTTTAAAAAGTGAACACACAGGACTGAAGAGATGCCTGAGCAGTTAAGGGCACTGGATGTTCTTCCAAAAGACCCAGGTTTGATTCTCAGGACCCACATGGCAGTCCACAGAGGACCAACTCCAGGGACTGAGACAGCCACAGAGCCAGAACATCCACACACACAGAACCTGAACGTTTGTGATATTAGCTGTCCATTGCACTCCTGGGTATTTATCAAACAAAACAAAACAAAACAAAACAAACAAACAAACAAACAAACAAACAAAACCCCAAAACCCAAAGCTCTTATCTATACAAATACTTGTACATGAATGTTACTTGTAATAATGTAAAATGGGAAACAACCCAAATGTCCAAGCACAGACAAACAGATGGATAAACTGTAGTCTGCTCAGCCATGAGCCGTCTATTGGGATGGATACAACGTGGAAGAATTTCAAACTACTTAGGGTGAATGAAAGCTAGCCCTTCCCTCGTGCTCTACCTGTGAAAAGGAAAACAAAACTGCACAGCTCTATTGCATAAACACCTAGAGAAAACACAAGCTAATGCACAGGCAGGGAGAGCAAAGCAGTGGCTGTCAGGGTGGGAGGATCATAAAGAACTGAGGAGAATGCAGAGATGGGCATTACCTTAACTGTGTTTCTATGTCACTACACAGCAAAGGACACACCCAAGTACGAGCTGCTAGGCTGTAGCTATAGCTCAGTGACAGACTGCGGGCTTAGGGTGTGAGGGTGAACCCCAGCACCAACTGTCCCCTCCAAAGTTATTTATATTATGTCAACTTTAATTGAATAAAACTGTAAAAATCACATCTGAAAAGGCTTTTCAAAATTTGAAAAAGACTTTATTTGAAATTTGAGAAGACTTACAAGGATAAAAATGGCACCTGAAACAGACACCATCTGAAAGCAGAGAGGTGCCGAGGAGCACGGTGAAGGGACAGGCTCCTGGAGGACAGCGCCACCAGAGATGAGGAGTACAGTGAGCAGACAGGCTCCTGGAGGACAGCGCCCACCAGAGCTGGAGCCATGACTCAGGAGTTAAAGAACACTAGATGATCTACCAGAAGACCCAGGTTCAGTTCCACCCACATGGCAGCTCACAAGAGTCTAACTGCAGTTCTAGGAGATGACACAGTGTGTATACATGCATATAGCCAACGCCCGCAGGTATACAAAAATTTTTTAAAATCTTTTAAAAAAGAAGAAGAAAGGAAAAATACATCCTGCCGTCGGGTCAGTTCAACAGGTAACAAAATCTGGTCTGGACAAGGGTTTGGGCGAGCGAGTAAGCCACAGTGTCCTGACGGAGGAAGGGCCACTCTAGCAACCACTCCAGAGTAGTGCGTCATTTCACCTGGGCATGGAGGAAGTGTGCAAGCAAGTGCTTCCCACCAAAGAGCCATTTCTCCTGCTACCAAACCTGTTGTGTGGTGCTAGGGACTGAGCTGGGGGCTTCATGCTGGTCCTCATCCCCAGCCCAGGGACTCTGTTTCAAGTAACATTTAAGTGATGGAATGGCAGCTCTCAGGAAGTGATGGTAGTTAGGGTCTAGCCCTCTGTGGTACTGTGCATATTTAGGCAACCATCAGGTGAGAGGGCTTTCCTGCCCGTGACACTTAGGGTTGATAAGACCTGAGTCTAACCATTACCCACCGACAATGAGCATCTGGCTATCTCCTGTCGGCAGAACAACTGCCCTCCCTATCTTGTGAATACAGGAAACACAGTCTGGCAGGGCGGTCTTAGTGAAGGTCTTCCGCACAGGGTAAGGCACCATAATCCCATAAAGCATCCTTGAGGTAGATTAAAACTAGTAATGCCACAGTGTGCCCCAGGACATCATTCTTATGTCAAGAATGCAGAGACCAAGATTAAAAGCATGGTAAAAGTTTAACTGTCATGTACGACCTAGTCAGAGCACAAGTCCACATGCAGCCTCTTCCCTCAGGGCCACCTGCCCTCTCTTACTGCAGCAAACAATACCCCCCCCCCCCCCCAGGCTTCAGAAAAGCTCAGGAACAGAAATAAATAAGTTAGTGCTGTGGGTGTGCGCTGTATTCACTTCTGTATGAGTGAGCAATGTCACTACACAAAGGACCTCTCCAGAGAGAGCTGAGGTAAGCGCCTCATGACAGCAGTAAATGGTTTCAGCACGAGACAACTGCAGCACAGTCACTCAAGCAGTCTAAAGAATGGGGAAGGCCACAGGCGCTAACACTAGGAGTCACTACACACTTATAAAACTTGAATTTTCTAATCCACAGCAGTTTCGTGTAGGTGTCAATAATTGTATTTTAGGCTGATGTCTTATTTATGAAAAAAAGAAAAATCCTTTCCCATGCCAACTGTTATCATTGCTTCCAAACTGCATAACACTATAAATAAAGCCAAAACATCTGGCCTTTTCCTCCTTAAACCCATTTGATCAGGTGGCTCTCAATTTTCATCCAGTCAGTAATTCAGGAGACTACATCTCCCACAGGGAGAGCAGAGTGATGTGTGCCCCAGAAGTGAGCGCCACACCACACCAGTGAGCACATGGATGTGAGGGCTGTCAGTCAATGTACAAAGATCGAAGGCTGAAATGTGCTGCAAGTTCTCTGAAGATATGTGTGCACACACAGGAGGTTGTATGTGTGGGTGAGGCGTGCTTGCAGGTGTGTGCCTCTGGAGGCCAGAGGTTGACATAGGTTTGGTGACTGGCTGGCCAGTGAGTCCTAGGAACCCACTTGCCTCCTCCCCACACAGTGTAAGGGTTACAGATGTGCACCACTGCACCCAGCTTAGGACGGAGTTGGGGCGCTAAACTCCACTGAGCCACCCCAGCTGCCTATGTTCTGACCATTGTATAACTGTCCAGATGCTGACTTTAAAAACATTCAATGATGAGCAATCCCATCACTGCTCCTCCTCACCCCTGGAATACAGCCTCTTAACTTTGGTCCTCAGGACTAGCAAAAGGAGAGAGCTAGATAAAACTGTTTGACACCCCTGAGTTAGAGGTTGCAGGTCCTGGGACACATTAAGTGGCTTTAACTGAAAAAGGAGCAGCCAAGTCACTTTTGCTTGTTTGTTCCTAGATAGGGTTTCTCTGTGTGGCTGTGGCTGTCCTGAAACTGACTCTGTAGAGCAGGCTGGCCTAGAACTTGGAGATTAGCCTTCAACTGCTTCCTGGGTGTTGGGATTAAAGGCGTGCATCACCAATGCCCAAAAGAATGGCAAGTTCCACTGCTAACATGGAACAAGCCGGTAGAGCCTTAGAATGCAGGCCCCACCTTCCCTCTCTGGAGCAAAGTACTTGTACCTGGTATATGCAGAACGGTCGAAAGAGAACACTAAGATCTATCACACTGGGACTGTATGAGGCTGCCTGGAGGGACCTCAACATCTCTTGATGGGAGAGATTTTTCTACTTGCAACACAGATGTCCCTAATAGTGTATGGGGGTATTTTGAATCCTATTCAGAAGCCCCTGGAACAGAAGGTAAAGGGACAGGAAGCCTTATCACTCTGCTGAATCAGGTCTTAGAAGAGAGGACAGTATCTTTGTTATGAAATTAGTAACCCCCGCAATGTGATCAAGACAATTACGGTACATAGTTCTCAAAGGTCCCACAAGAACAGGGCATGCATAATTAGAAATATAGAGCCCTGCAGGAGGCTGCGAAGGACCATGGCTCCATTCAGCAGTGAACAGCTCTGATTTGGTTGAGAGCCGCTCAGTTCCCTGTGGCAATGACTTTAAGAAAGGCTCCCGCTCCCTGAGAGCCTGCTCAGTTCTAACCCAGAGCTCTGAGAGCTACCGTTTACTCTGAAGCCACAGTGCCTGACAGAGGCTGGAGAAGGCTGCATGTCCCGCTGCTCCCTGCCCTTTGCCATTCACTGAAACTGAACCTTCTGCTCTTCTGCAGGGGATCTGCCAGCACGGATGGCTACTAGACTGAGAGCCCCCTTTGTGCCAAGGACCCGACTTGTACACTGCACAAATGTGGAAGGAGCCCATCCAAGCCTGAAGGAGTAGGCTGGAGGACGCACTACTATGGACACAATGGTCTCGTTGTGTTGTCTGCCAGAGGAACCCTGTGTAACATTTTGAGAAACACTTGAAGCCACAGAGCTATTTCTCATTCAAACATACTGACACCACAAATGTGTGGGGAGGAAGCACACACAACTAATGAGCCCACAGCCCACCCAAATGCCCTGGGAAGTTCGGCAAACCTAGAAGGGAACAGTGACATGAGCGGGGACCCACAGGGAAGCTCTCCAAGGCCATGGCAGGGCTGTGCTGCTCTTACGGAGGAGCCGGGGTCAGCGCCCAGCACCTGGAACACTTTGTGACTATGGCTCTAGGGAACCTGTTACCCTCTTCTGGCCTCCAAGGGCACCAGGCATGTACATGGTATACATAGATACATACAAGCAAAACACACCCATAAAATAAAAATACATAATTTAAAAAATATTGCCTAGTATTTGAGCTAAAGAAAAAATAAGTTTGTTTTTTGTTTTGTTTTGTTTTTTAAATAAATTTGACAAAACATTCTGAACAGGAAATAAACTTGAGTTTCCTTGGATATGAAGTTTTAACTCCTAAATTTAAATTGGGAGAAATAAATTTCAAGTCTGGTGGGGGGGGATATCTATTTTCCACTTATTTCTGGACCTCACATAAAAAAGAACACTTTAAAGATATAAGAATATATTAACAGATGTCTATTTTTCTCAGATCTATTTCAAATTCATATTATCATATGCTTAAAATCTCTAACAGCACACACAATTCTGTCTGTCCCCAGTCCACCCACTCCTGTGCTGGCTGTTGAGATAAAACATCAATTGAGAAGACTAATGGGTTAAATCTATAGCTACAGATTACATTTGGAGACACAAAACATCCACTTCCTGAAAAGGGGCCCATGCCTGTGCTGACTATGTGAGTCTGGCTCGGAGGAAGCCGCCAGCAGAGGCCCAGGCCTTGTTCTGTGCTGCTCACCAGCCCCCTTCAGAGTACACTCCTTAGGTTCATGTGACGGGTGACAGGGGAGTTCCAGGTCCCACCTCGGGAAGGAAAAGGAGCATTTACAACGCTCATTCAGTAACTGTCGTGGAAGGGAGAAACACCGACCTGGAGGCGTGCAGGCGTCCGCAGGAGACTGGACAAGTGTGGACCGCCTCTTCGTGGGCATGGGCAAAGCCATTTTCTGTTCTTTGTGTTTCGCCAGAGCAGCTTGGACTGCCTCCGTGTGAATATCTGGAAAGTTAAACACATGGACATTTGCACTCAGGCAGGGTCCCAACAGCTGAGGGATGAACTCTTGGTGCTCAGGTGGTTAAAAATGCCAAGTGGAGGCTTAGGTGGTTTTGTTATCTTTTGATTCAGATCAATTAAGATAAAACCAAAGATGGAAACAGAAGTCAAGGGTAATTTCAGAGACCACCGATGAAGACTGACAGCACAACCCTGTGACTGAGGAAGAGCTAGAGAGGGCAGAGTCCGGCAAGCAGCTGTGCCCACAGGGAGCCCTGCCTCTGTGCACACTAGAGTTAATTCTAAGGAGATAATTAGATGTGTCCTAAAGCGAGGATGCTGAATTAGAGCACTTCCAACGACAGCAGCTTAGGTGTGCTGAGCCGTCAGAGAGAGACACTTGCTTCTATGCCACAGGAACAGAAGGGGTGACACTGGTCTAGAAAGTCACAAGGGCGCACGTGACATGCAGCCCGCTGCTGCTCTGTAGAGACTTCCTACGAGGCGGCCAACTTAGCTCTCTGGCCCCCATTCCCATGCTCTCACAAGCACACACACGCACTCACACCAATACGAACACTCGCATACACAAGCACATATACATGCACCTTACACACAGAGACTAACAGGAAAAGAAGGATGCTCTCACAGATCCTACTGAGGTGGGTCAAACTCCAGGTGCTTCCCAGCTGACCATCTCACCTTGCCCAGGAATGGCTTCCGCCACTTCCTGCCAGGCATCTCTGCTCTGGAAGGGTGACCTCAGATGAGCAGCTGGTCCAATCAGATCCTTCTTTGGGGGAATTTAAACTCTGAATCAGAAAGTATAGGTCCTAGAGCGGATTTGAGTTAATGACAATGACCCAGAAAGGAGAGATTCTGAACTTCAAGTGAGATCCCTGGAGTTTTGTCCTTTCCTTTCTCAGCTATTTCCTTCTGTGAACTACACCAGCTAAGTAGCCCAAATCAGCAGCTGTTTGTACAACCAAGACAGCCCTGACTAACACAAATAAAACCTCTAACATATTTTATTGATTACTTGGGAATTTCACATAATGTACCCCAATCACTCTTCCTTCCCCCTCTCCCAGGTCTGCTCCCCCAACTTTTGTGCCCCCCCACACACACAAAGATTTTTAAAAGTCCAATTTGAGTTGTCTATAAAGTCAGTAGAGCATGGCTAATGCCCAGTAGCCATGTATACTTGAGGCCCAACTTCAGTACCCTTAGGACAATATTTAAAAGTTCTCTTTGATGACTTCCTGTCTAGGTTGCTACATGGTGGGGGAGTCCCAGAAGCCTTTTATGTTTCCTTTCCTCAATGCTGAGCCTGCAATCACGGACACTAGTGCAGAAGCTTCCTTGCCCTTTACAGTCAACAGGAGCATGGTTCATGGGCCTCCACAAGATATCTGGAAACAGCACAGTCCATGGACCTGCATGTGGCCTCCAGCATCCGTGTGTGCCATGGACCTCAGCATGAGCTCTGGTGGCAGTATAAATCATGGTCACCAACACAGGCTGTGGCAGCAGGCTGACCCCAAAACATCAACATGACTTCAGGTGGCAACACATACCACAGCATGGCCTTTGGCAGAGAAACAGGCCACAGGCATCAATATCCCTGCTACCCTCCTCAGCCCCAGACATGACTCTTGGTTGTAACAACGGCTACATGGGCTACATGGGCCATGGACACTGCGGCAGGCCATGAACCAAGACGTGGCCCTCAGTGGCAGCATGGGCCACAGACATCAACATGGCCTCGATAGCCGAGCTTTTGTCCAGAGCATATGCAATGCTGCATTCCTCCGTTCCTCCCACCTCTCCATCACTAATTTGTCTGTTGCAGGGGCACTAGGAACTGCAGCACTGCACCCAGTACAGCTTTGCCCGCACAGCTCTCCATGCAAACACTCATGGCCACGGGTCACTGGTCTCTGATCTCTACTAGAGCATTGCTGAGACTCCAGGTCTTCATCTGTGGTGCCAATGATGTGCTCCCTATCTGGATCTGCAGCCCTGGCTCTTCCTAGCAGCCCAGCACCTCACACACGGAGTGGGTGTTGGGACCGACAGACTCCAAGTGCTGGATCAGGGCCGGGATTGATGGCAGCTGAGCTGGTCAAGCCTCACCTTACCACCCCCCACCAGCCCCCCACCCCCGCCCGCCCAGCCTACACTAAGCACGAACTTCTGGGCAGCCACCCCTGCACAGCCCAAATAAAGACACCACAGACATTGTGTAAACAGTTCTATAGCACAGCTTTAAAAGGCTCCAAGGCACTTCACTGAATTAACAGATAATAACTTAAGCAACCCTTTAATATCAAATATTAGGTTGCTTCCATTTTTCTTACTACTTTTCATAACAAGAATAGCTCAATATTTTCAGTTTAAGATTCATCTAATTATTTCCTTAGAATTAACTCCAAGGAAAGGAATAAAACTGATGAATATGTACTTCTTATAGGTTCATATAATGCTGGGGATGAGGCACAGGAGTTTATGCATGCTAGGCACTCTACAACTAGGCCACATCCTTAACGTAGTTTTATTATACCATACAAATATTCCTGCTTTCCTATCAGCAAAGTGTCTAAGCACACTCGCTTCCCGATAGTCTTCATGTTCGTGTGTGTATGTGAATATCTGTACATGTGCCTGTACACACAAAGGGTCCACTCAGGCATTTATAACTCTTTTCACTTTTTTGGAAAGGGGAGCTCAGACTCTCTGGCTGTGCTGGGAGCTGGGTGCTGGGGAACCTCTGATCTTCAGTCCTCCTTCTTGTATGTCAAGTACTTTATCAATGGAGACAGCCCCCCAGTATCTTGCTCTTTTGGCTTTTTTGTTGTTGCTATTGCTTGAGGCAGGATCCATATGTTGCCCAAACTGGTCTTGAACTCATGATCTTCCTGCCTTGGCCTCTCAGGGCTATGGTACCAATCAGCCTCAAGTGTGCCCAATCCTTGTTTAGCTTTTTTTCTTCCCAATTTGAACAATGGTATACCTAATAACTACTTCAATTTCTATTTCTCATTAGAGTTACTGAGCATCTTTACAGAGGACTTAAAAACAAATCTATTGTATGCTTTTAGACATTCTTACTTCATTTATTTATCTGTTTAGGCTGTAAATAAATATATCTATGGTGGTTTGGATGAGAATGGCCCCCACAGGCTCTTATGTTTGAATACTTGGGCCCTAGCTGGTGGAACTGTTTGGGAAGGAAGGAGAGGTGTGGCCTTGCTGGGGGAGGTGTGTTCCTGTGGGTGAGAGGTGTATCCCTAGGAGTGGGCTTCATTAACATCATCCCCAGGGAGTTCTCTGCCTCAAGACTGTGTCTCAAGATGTGAGCTCCAAGCTTCTGCTCCAGCGCCACTAGGGTCATGGAATTGACCTCTGTCATTGTCCATCTCAGCAAACGGTTTCCTTTATGTTTTTAATATATATATATATATATGTATACGTATGCATATACGTATATATGTTGCCTTGGTCATGGCATCATCACAGTGGTAGCACGGTACCTATGGTGCCCAGGTACTCATGGAGAAGTCAAACCAGTTCATTCCTACTCCCAGGTGGGTCCCAACCAGCCCGCTCTGCTGTCCTGCACATGACAGCACAGACTTTATGGGTCCCCTTGTCATCAGTGGGAAGAAGGAGCTGTGGGGAGCTCCATGGCCAAGCACTTGTCTGCAATGTATAAAGCCCTACTGTAATCCTACTTCAATTCCTAGAATCACTAAGATAAAAAAGAAGTAATAATATATTATAAAAACAGTTTAAACACATACAACACTAAGTAAGAACTTTGCGAGACACACCAGCTCAATAGTTTGATATCCTTTTGTCTCAAGTTTCTGTACCTATGAATACTAACTAATGTTCAGTCTCCTGCATGCTGGGATCACAGGCATGCGCTAGCTACCATGCCCACACTCCCAAGCGTGTGTCAGCAGGCGTGGAGGGGTGGGGCAGTGTGAGGGGGAGGAGGTCATTGGTCTCACATTCCATATCATGTGTAGAAATACTTTTGGAGATACAGAACCAAATGAGAGCGGGTAAGACAGTACCAACTTACTTACTTTGGGTTCTAGAATGAGATATGTGACATTTATATTTATCATACCATTTTAGTATTTCCTAAGTCTACTTAAATCAAGATCTTATTGAAATTTTGACACTATCATATAAAATAGACATATTTCAATGCTTTTTACAAATGTCCTTATATTAAAAGAAATATGGTTCTTTACTGTCTTGGAAAAGTGTAACCAATTATAATGAGATAAAGTATTTCTCAATACAGAACAGGGGTACAGCAAGCGCTCTCATTTGGTTCTGTATCTCCAAAAGTATTTCTACACATGATATGGAATGTGAGACCAATGACCTCCTCCCCCTCACACTGCCCCACCCCTCCATGCCTGCTGACACATGCTTGGGAGGCTTGAACCACAGAGTAGGACTGGAGTCACAGCATCAGGTCAGAGAACACTGGGTCACCCACCTGTCCCTCATGAGAGTCCTTGCCCAGACACTGGGGTCAAAGGGGACATTCTAGCCACTCTAGCCAAGGTTCCCATTGACAGGAGTCCAGAAGCCCTCCTAACAGAGTGGGATGGCTCAACCATGCAGAGGTCATCTTGATCTCTGATGAGGAAATCACTTCCAAAGTTCAGTCCTGGACAAAGCTGACTCTGGATTTCTAGGCCAGAAGTCATGGAAGCTGAGAATTGTTTTCTAGCACTAATGTTTGAGCTTCACAGGGTGATGCTAATACCTTGTGGTGTGCTGAAATAGGCTTGGCCCACGGAAAGTTCCACTATAAGGCAGTGTGGCCTTGTTGGAAGGCGTACGTCATGGTGGGAGTGGGCTTTGAGGCTATGTTCAAGCTCTACCCAGTGGGGAAGAGACCCTCCTTCTAACTGCTTGCAGAAGACAGGCTCTCCATGGATAAAGATGTCGAACTGTCAAACTCCCAGATCAGCATCATGTCTGCCTGGATGCTCCCATGCTTTCTCATCATGATAATGGACTGAACTTCTGAACCTGTAAACCAGACCCATTATATGTCCTTTATAAGAGTTGCCTTGGTCATGGTGTCTCTTTACAAGGAAACCTAGCTAAGGCAGAGTTAGTACCCGGGACTGGGGTATTCCTGATAGGCCTGACCGTGTTTTTGTTTGGAGGAATGTGGATTCAGGGATTTGGACAGCAGTGGAATGCTTTAAGTGGGGCTTAGTGGCCCATCCTAGCAGGAATGTAGAAAACATGGGTGCTGAGGCAATGTGAACCGTGGGGCCTGGCTCGTCTTTCAGAGGAGAAGAATATTAGTATGAAGCCTATAGGCTAGTTCTCTGAGAGTTTGGTGAAGAATGTGGCTGCTTTTTGCCTGCCCTTGTCTGAAGAGTCTGCTGGAGGCTGCCGTGAAGAGCTTTAGACTAACTGTATCAGCAAAGGAAGCATCATGGTATAATTGTGCTGTATAGGTACTAAGGTTCACTCTCATGAAGAGAGATACATGAAAAGGAATAAGCTGAGAAAGGAAAATACAAAATGTATGGTTCAAGTATTAAAGGGGGACCAGGATGTGGAATGAAACTGAATCCTTTGTTCTAGGAGATAAAGAGATTAAGGGACAGGTGACCTCAGGACAAGATCCCATTGGGCTAAGTTTGTTTGCAGTCGAACAAGAGATCATTATATCTAGGCATTACCATGACCAGGTTATTGTTTTCATTTGGACATAAGGAGATATGATTATTACCAAAGTGACAAGGGATGGACGGTAATGGCTATTCTTGTCAACTTGACTATATCTGTAATGAACTACAATCCAGAAATGAAAGGCATACCTGAGATCTGGATCTTGAGGCCTGAAGACACAGGCTTCTTGAGGCATAGTGGCCATGAAAAGCTTAGTTCCAGGAATGGTGGTATAGACCTTTAATCCCAAAACACAGAGGCAAGCAGATCTCTGAGTTCAAAGCCAGCCTGGTACAGAGCGAGTTCTAGGTAAAGGAAAGCTAAGGTGGTGCACACCTTTAATCCCAGCACTTGGGAAACAGGCGTGCAGATCTTTGAGTTCGAGGTCAATCTACAGAGACAGGACAGTTCCAGGACAGCCAAGCTTAGGCATGAAGGCATTGGAGAACAGAAAGCTGGTGATAACGTAAAAGAACAAGAGGCCATGTTCCAGCTCCTGCCAGCAGCAGAACCCGGCAGCTTCAACCATGTGGCTCTGGCTTTAGAGTCAAGAACAGAAATGGTTACTGGGACAATTGATGCTGGTTAGCTGGAGCCAAGAAATTAGCAGTGATTAAGAGACCAGCATCACTGAGGTGAACTCTGGGAAGTGTTTTCTGAGAGCACAAAAGAAGCTGTGTTCCAGAGATAGTCAAGGTTGTACCTTGTGTTGTAACTGGACTTGGTAATGTGTAATAGTCACCCAGATGGTACTGGTTTTGAAGGCATGAAGGGGTCATGGAGAGCAGCTGAGGCTCAGCACTGTGAGAGGCTATGGAAGGCCATTGGTGAAGGCCTCAGTTGCAGTTGATGGCCCAGGACTGAAGGGGTCATGTAAAGAAGATGAGGCTTGGCACCACGAAGAGAGCCTATGAGAGGATATTGGTGAAGCCTATTTGCAACAGAAGACCCCAGAGTACTGGAGATGCCAGCACCATGGGATGACCACCAAGAACAGCAGCAGCAGTGGAGTGAAGTCAACCAGAGCCTAGAGTGCTACAGAGTGCAGAGCTGGAGAAGCCCTTTGGAGGAGCCCAGATCATGTGTGGATCCCAGACACTGGAACAAGAAGCTGTAAAGTTGTTGGTGCCTTGGAGACCCCAAGATGTTAGAGATGCCAGAGTTGTGGGAGACCCGCAGAGAAAAGCTGCTAAGAGGGAATGGAAGCAGCCCAGGAGAAAGAAATTTGTTGCAGTCAACAAAGATGAAAGGAGTTGGAGATCTGAAGAGCACTTTGACATCAGACATGAAGATGCAGAGTTTGGAATATGCTCAGCTGAGTTTTGGTCTCGCTTTGGTCCAGTATTTGGAATGGTAATATTGGAATATTGGAAGTATGTGATTTGCTTTTTGATTTTGATTTTATAGTGAATTACATTTAAGTGATTGCACGAATGTCAGAAGAGACTTTGAACTCTGGCCTTTTAATGCATTATGCTATAGCTAGGTATGGCCCTCACACCTATGGATGCCAGGGACTGGAATGTGAAGTTTGAATATGCTGGGCCCATGGGAAGTGGCACTATTAGGAGGTGTAGCCTTGCTGGGGGGACATGTCACCGTGGGGATGGGCTTTGCTCAAGCTCCACCCAGTGTGGAAGAGGCCATCCTCCTGGCTGCCTGGGAAGGCAGTCTCCTTCTGGCTCTCTATGAATCAAGATGTAGAACTGTCAGCTCCTTTTCCAGCACGATGCTTCCTGTCATGATAATAATGGGTTGAACCTCTGAAACTGTAAGCCAGCCGCAATTAAATGTTGCCCTTTATAAGAGTTACCTTGGTCATGGTGTCTCTTCATAGCAATGAAACCCTAAGACAACCCTGAAAGTCCTTTGTTTTAATGTTTCATTTGGGGTGGCTAATTTCTCAAAAGACTAACATTAAAGGCATTGTTAAACTGACTTACTATTAGATCACATTCCACTGTAAACATTAAGTGTTTTCTTTAGTTGGGAACATATCACACATGCACAGAAAGGTGTATCACTCCTTAATGGTCAGGAAAAAGAGGAACTTTGTTTTTTTTTTTTTTAGATAGAGTTTCTCTGAGTAGTCCTGGTTGTGCTGGAACTTTGTAGACCAGGTGTGCTCGGAAATCAGAGATCTGCCTCTCTGCTGCCCAAGTGATGAGATTAAAGGTAAGTACTACTACTGCCAAGTGACAAAGAGGTAATATTAAGCAAAATGCTTAAAGTCCCTTGGGCTAAGCATTAAGAAGAGGTCCAACAATCTAAACTCTGAAAAGCAGGGACTGGAGAGATGGCTCACCAATTAAGATCACTGGCTGCTGTTCTAAGAGACCTAGTTCCATTTCCAGCACCAACACATCAACTCACAATGGTCTCTAACTCCAGTTCCAGGTGCCCAGTATCCTTTTCTGGTCTCCATGGACACTAGGCATACATGATCTACATACATACATGCAAGCAAAACAACCAAACACATAAAATAAATAAACTCTGGAAACATAAGTTCTTAGAATTATACCTGAAACATTAGCAGAAAGGCTAGAATTGTGACTGAAGTATCACAGGTGCCAATAAACCTATGCCAAGTAAGAACTTTTATGCAATCACACCTATCAGCATTAGATTATTGACCCTTTCTGTTTGCTCTGAATTGCAAGTTTTACTAACCATCCCTTATAGCCTTGAGCTATTCTGCATGTGGCATACAGTATGACCCTTCCCATCACTAGGTATAAGAGGAAGTTCCCCACCCCATCCTCTCCCTTCCTCTCCTGTTCTCCCCCTACCCCCCCCACTCCCCCACCCCCACCCCCATCCCCACCCCATCCCCTTTCCTCCCATCAACAGTTGCTGTTGCTTTCAGGGATGACAGAATTCTGCAATGTACTGAGAGTTTTCATGGCTGTACAGTTGAATGACTCCCACTACACTGAAAACAACAGTACACATGTGCATGCTCTGCTCCCCGCCCTTTCATGTTCCCTTTTACAATGCCACAACTCTCTCAGCTCTTCATATTTTTGAAGATTTCTTTTTAATGTTAGGAAGGTGCTTTAAAAAAAACTAACATAAAAAATATATATATATATTTGTGTGTATGGGTGTTTTGCCACATCCATGCATGTGTATACGTGTATGCCACTGGAGGCCAGATGAGGGCAATAGATCCCCTGGAACCGGAGTTATAGATGTCTGACATGTGAGTGCTGGGAATTGAACCTCGGACCTCTGGAAGAGCAACAAGTGCTCTTAACCACTGAGCCATCTCTCAGCCCTTCAGGGATTAAAAAAAGAAACACTCATTTTACTTTTGTGTTTTGTATTTGCGTGTATGCGTGTGTGTGTGTGTGTGTGTGTGTGTGTGTGTGCATGTGTGGGGTGTGAGTGTGGGTGCCCTGGGAGGCCAGAAGAGCGGGGTCAGAGCCTCTGGATCTATAGTTACAGGGCTGCTATGAGCCTCTCGATGTGAGCCGAGAACCAAACATGTCCTCTGCAGGAACAGTGAGTGTCAGTAGTCACTGAGCCACAGAAATTATTTTGTCAATCACCTTTTCTTCCCTCCTTACTCTGACTAATTTCCTCCCTCCCACAAAGTCTCAGTGAGATAAATACCAGCCTGACCACTCACTCAGTTCTTAGCACTGCACTGCATTTACCAAATACCTGATTCACAGACTATGCTAACAGCCAGGGAATCTGCAGGCATGTTTCAACGTGGCAGGGCCTGGGATCACAAATGGGTTTCCGCAAGATAATGTCAAAACTTTACATCACCCAATAAGTTCACAAAGCCCTTTCAATATGCAATCGTTTTGGACACAGAATGTAGAGAATCATCTCCTTGGTTCCTTCGACTAACCATTCTATCAGAATCTATTAACAAACATGTCAGGGAAGAAAGAAAACCCAGGGGAGGAGACAAAATCATTCAGAAGGTTAGAAATGAGAATTATGAATGCCCAAACCTTTCTGCATTGGTTAGAGCATACTGATGAAATGGAGTAAACCTCAAAAGGTGACAGTGGTAACTAGGAAATCAGGGTTGCTTGGCAACAAACAAAATCCCTGCATAAGTTCAGTAGGTACTAGATACACTCCTGAATGAAGGACCACAATCTCCTGGCTCAAGGGAAAGCAGCACATCAAACATAAGGGATGCGCAGGAAACATGGTTCACGCTGCCCAGGACACACAGTTCACACTGCCCAGGACACACCCTTCACACTACAGGCAGGAAGACTTCAAATCCCTCTCACCTGATCGGTATCTCTCATCTCTGGCACCTCCAGAACGTGAACGGTGGTACTTGGAAGGAGCGGAAGTCTGAGCTGCCGTGGGAGCAGGAGTTTGGTTTCTTTCTTTTTGTCCTGTGGAATCAGTTTCTAAAAGAGGAAGTTTGGAAGATGATTATCCAGTGTCAACAATGGGAGGTGATATGCTCTGAACACTTTGAACATTCTTACAACAGCTGAAAGTAGTTCTCATCCCCCACGATAGTAAACAGTTAGAGGTTAAAGCAGACACATAATGAAGATGTGAGGGACACAGGCAAAAAAATTACCTTACAGTTGTAACTGTCAATAGTATGATAGCAAAGAAACAGTAAGACAATAAATATGTAAAAAGTCATCCTTGAAACTGGCCCACCAAACAGTTAAAGAAAACATAACAAGGTTGTGTGCTTTTGCTGTTTGGTTTGGGTTTGGGGTGTTTTGTTTTGCGCCCCCCACCCCCCACAGTGCTGAGGATCAAACTCAGGTCTCACATGAGCAAGGTACTGTTCCACCACTGAGCTATATCCCCAAATCTGGATTATTTGTATTTGAGAGAATGAGGGGAGGAGTCTTTCATGATACATCTGGAGATGTTCTTTAACAGTTCCTGTTGCTGAAATTTTCACTGAAAGCTCATTAACTGAGCAGAGCACAATACAGCTGTGGGCTTCAAGCCTTTGTTACAGTCCAGGTGAGCATGAGCTCAGCCCCACTCACGCTCATCTGGTCTCAGGGTCCTGACTCCCAGCTGCCTTCTTCTCCCAGTTATTGCCCAGTGACACTGCACACTGAGGACACTTTTTAGGTGTCTAAGCTGTAACCTGTCCTTTCAGTCAACTTAGATTCTCAATAATCCACTTCAAATAAAAGCTATACATATTTTTTTAAAGTATTATTTATTTTATTTTATGTATAAGAGTACACAGTTGCTGTCTTCAGACATATCAGAAGAGGGCATGGGATCCCATTACAGATGGTTGTGAGTCACACCATGTGGTTGCTGGGAATTGAACTCAGGACCTCTGGAAGAGCAGCCAGTGCTCTTAACCGCTGAGCCATATCTCAAGCCCCTTCCCCCCCCCCCTTTTTTTTAAAGTTTAGTTTTTTGAGACAAGGTTTCTCTGTATCCCTGGCTATCCTAGAGCTCACTCTGTAGACCAGGCCAGCCTCAAACTCATAGAGATCTGCCTGTCTCTGCCTCCTGGCTGTCCTGGAACTCACTCTGTAGACCAGACTGGCCTTGAACTCAGAAATCCGCCTGTCTCTGCCTCCTAGAGTGCTGGGATTACAGGCGTGCACCACCACTGCCTGGCTCTAAAATTCTTAATATATCTTCCATATCTTTTTTTTCTTTTTTTTTATTCGATGTATTCTTTATTTACATTTCAAATGATTTCCCCTTTTCTGGGTCCCCACTCTCAGCAAATCCCATAAGCCCTCTTCCCTCCCCCTGTTCCTCCATCTACTCCTTCCCACCTTCCTGTTCTGGTATTCCCCTATACTGTTGCACTGAGTCTTTCCAGAACCAGGGCCATTCTTCAATAGAGATCAACAGACTATAGTTCCTAGGCCTATTATACCTATCACCTGGATTTTGTTTTGTTTTGAGACGGTCATTATGTAGCCCAGAGGGTCTTATGTATCTATGCCTAGAATCTGGAATTCTTCCGTATCAGCTTTCTCAGTGCTGAGATCAGAGTGTACCACTAAACCAAGCTACACTGATTTTTTTTTCTTTTCTTATGCTTTTTGTGACAGAGTCTCATGTCTTCCAGGTATGAACCTGCTATGCAGGGGACACTGGCATTGAATTCCTGATCTTTCCAAGTGCTACTAGAATTAGAGTGTATGCTACCATGGTGACTCACAGTCTGTTATCACAAACAGACTTATGGGATATAAGGTATGGTGGTTTGCATATGCTTGCCCAGGGAATGGCACTATTTGGAGTAGGTGTGGCCTTGTTGGAGTAGGTGTCCCACTGTAGGCATGGGCTTTAAGGCCCTTGTCCTTGCTGTCTGGAAGTCAGTCTCCTCTAGCAGCCTTCAGATGAAGATGCAGAACTCTCAGCTCCTCCTGAGCCAAACCTGCCAGAGCACTGCCATGCTCCTGCTTTGGTGATAATGGACTGACCCTCTGAACCTGTCAGCCAGCCCCAATTAATTGTTGTCCTTATAAGAGGTCATGCCTTGGTCATGATGTCTGTTCACAGCAGTAAAACCCTAAGACAGCAGGAGTAGTCACTCCAGTGTCTATGGCTGTTTTCATGCTGTCCAGGCAGAACTGAGTAGCTATGACGGAGACCTAAGTTATTGATGCCTAAAAGACTGTCTGGCCCTATACAGAAAATCTTTTCCAACCCCCAACCCACAATATAAAATCAACATTTAAATCTCTGTTTGTGCCTGAAAGCACATACAAATTTCATTTCATTCCTCATTCTGTGAAATCAACCTGCGAAGCCTGTCTTCCTGCCCCTTTAACGGAGGAGGGAGACATGGGCTAGTGGCTGGAAGCGGCAGGGCTTGGCAGACTCCAGCTGGCCTACCTCTGCCCGTCCTCAAACAAAAGGCTATAAACGGGACTACAGGAAATCTCCCAAGACCTTTAAAAAGGAAAGTGATGGGGGATTAGCAAGTAAGGTCAGGAGCATCAAATGCTTTGGGATTCAGAGTCCGTAGTTAGAGAAAGAGGGAAAACATCCAACCCCTAACCCCAAGCACCACACCACTGTCCATCACAGAAAAGACTGCAAAAGCCACTTGCCTGAGAAAGTATTTAAAATACAGTCCAACCAACTTTAAATAGAGAACAAAAAATAGAAAGCAGCTATTTTTATTTTTACAGTCAGATGATATATACAGGAAGGAAATCACATTAGCACACATGAACTACTCTATAAATATGCACAGGGAAAATGGTTTCAGGTGGCGCACTGATCCTAAAAACATGCTCCTGCCGGCTTGGAGGGTTTGTTTGTTTAAGTTGGATTGTTTGCTTGTTTTCCTCTTCTCGTCTCTTCTCTTCTCGTCTCTTCTCTTCTTTCTTTCTATCTTTCTCTCTTTTTTTTTTTGGAAGGGTCATATAAAACTACAATTGTATTATCTATTGCTGGTTATTTTACTGATCAAACAGAATAATAAATCACTCCACAGAACATGATGTTTCCAAACTGCATAGTTAATGCAGTTTAAATGTTAAAAAGGATTGCAAATTCTTATTTAAAAGAGGAGACATAAAAATCTAAGTATTTTTTAATATCTTTCTCAAATATGTTTTGCTTGATGTTTTTCCATGTAATTAATTAAAAAGGAGAAAAATAATGTAAGCTAGAGATCAGAAACTGCCACGAAACAGTGACAGGCTTGACTCTGGGAGAGACGGGCAGAGCGCACATCTCCACTCAGAGTCTCCACTCAGAGTCTCCATGAGGTCAGCGGATGCACAGGCCAGATCTGGCACAAGTGAATGGACAGCGGAAACAAAGCCCACATGGCTCTCGACAGAGTCATGGGCATGCCTCTGCCCACAGGAATCCATGCTTCTAAGCCAGGATTTTCTCCAGGTCTAAAGCTATGACAATCGCCATATTTTAATTTGTCAGAAATCAACCCAGAAGTTTTATTTACAGTTTTATAAGTATGCCAAGCACACAATGCCAACATAGATTTATGTCAGAGTAACTCGGTTTACATCTGCCCCAACCTGACAAGACACTATAAAAGCAGCCAAGAAAGTTGGCCCATAACCATCTTTTTAGGATTCAGGAGACTGAGGCAGGAGGACTGCTGTGAGTTTAAGATCATCCTGGGCTATAAAGACAACAAAAAACAACCAGCAAGATGGTGCAGTGGCCAAAGGTGTTTGCCACCACACCTCACAGTCAGAGTCCAATTTCCAAGAAGGAGAGAACTGACTTCTGCAAGTTGTCATCTGATCTACACACTCTGTGTACAGGTGTAGACGTACACACACACACTAAACAAACAAGTAAATATAAAAAGGTTGTAAAATAAAAACCAAGAGTAAAACAGACTTCCAGGAAGAACTGCGAGTCTACGTACTGCGTTGAGACAGGCTGTCTCCAGAGTGCTGGGATTACAGATGTGCACTACTATGTACAGCTGAAGTGCTTTCATTGGATATAAAACCAGATGTTCATTATAAACATTAAGGGAATACCAAGGAAGAAAATGAAAGTGATATTGATTCTCTTAAAACTAAAAGCTATGATCTATCAAACTAAATTATGTTCCTACATAAAAGGTGACTTTCTGAGCAGAGTTCTCCAACACTGTGAACTTAGTTTTGCCTCTCTCCCCTCCAGGAACTAGCAGTTAGCATGTACTTGGGGGTGAGAGGAAAGAAGCAGTATCCTGGGCAGATCACAGGAATGCTGGAGGTTCACTCCACTCCACCTGCAAGTGCACAAATTAGTGGATGAAACTGGAAATAACACACCCCAGGCCTTATCAAGGAGAGGACAGAGGGGTCTGAGGGACAGCAGAGTATCATCTACCAGACGGGCAGGCAAGATGCTGCCCAAAGGTGGAATCCCTATCCAACCACATCTTGGGAGTTACTTGGTGAGCTGCAATACAAAGTCTCATGATTGGGATAAAGACTGTAATTTAAAAAATAAAAAACTAAAAGCAAAGGTGGAAGTCACTATATATAGCAACATAATCAGATAATCTACGAATAAAAGTGAAAAATTCAGACCCTTAGTCTGAACAAAATCACTTTCTATATAATAAGGACTAGATGGGACCTGCAGTAATGAGCTTCAGCAGAATCCTTTACCCTTATGCTGTTTAGCTTATAGACATAAGGGTACTTATACAGTTAAAGTAATTTGAAAGGCACTAAGTCTAAAGACTAGAGTAGAGGCTGCAGCCTTACAAGCGAAGTCTCTACTGCCACTGTGAATTTAACAGATTGAGATCACTACAGTGATGCTTCAGTTCTTCAGGCAGCTATGCAGAGCTGCCACTAGGGGTCACCGGTACCTTTAAATGGGGATGTTTTTTGTTTAGGTTTGGTTTTTGTTTGTTTGTTTGTTTTCTTTTTTAATTAAGCTGGGTTTTAAATTCTTCTTCGGAGCCCTCCTTTTCAACAATCAACATGCACATAATTTATTTTCTTCAGAAAGTGGTAGAGTAAGCCTGGAGGTGGTGGCGCACGCCTGTAATCCCAGCACTCTGCGAAGCAGAGGCAGGCAGATTTCTGAGTTCGAGGCCAGCCTGGTCTACAGAGTGAGTTCCAGGACAACCAGGGCTACACAGAGAAACCCTGTCTCGAAAAAACCAAATTAAAAAAAACCAAAACAAAAAACAAACAAACAAACAAACAAACAGAAAATGGGTGAGTCTTCTAAGTGTCTACTGTTTGAACATAGTGACACAAGGATAGCCCAGAAAGGAACAGATATTTACTAGAACAAAACAGCACAACTTCCCTACCCAGGACACAGGAGAAAGTCAGCTCAGTTCTTATCCTGACACTGCTGCCTATGACTTCAGAGATTTTCACACAAGCAGGGGAACAGTGCAAAGCAAGGCAGCTCAGAGACAAACCATGGGACAAAACACTCACACTGTAGAGGTGATCAGAGCAGATATGCTATCAGCTGGGCAGTGACGTGTCCAAACAAGGATCGTGAGGTAAGGATCATCAGGGCTCATGTTTTTAAACCTGCACGCGTGTACACATGCATTCATAAACTTCACACATGTACACAATGCACTCTGGCTACTGTCTTCCCCCACCTCACTTACCCACCCAGCCCCCAACCCTGTGGTGTTGCTGAAAAGGAAAAGAGCAAGGCTCTCTGGCCCACATGACGGGAATTAAACATCTAGGAGTTTCAGGAAAGATGCACGGCAATTAAAGGGAGACACTGGAGCAGGACCTAGCTGGGCATGGAGAAGGAAAAGCCATCTCTTTCCCCCAGTGTGATGTTCATAGCACACCAGTAGCAGGGTGGAAACCTTGATAGGGACAAGGAAGACTGCTGGTGTGAACAGGCAACTCACTAAACAAAACAGTTCTGGAAAGAAAAGGAAAAGTGGCTCAGTTCACCGGCTCTAAGCCCAATGGTAACAATGAGGTAACATTGCAGCTCTTTCAACTCTTTCCTTCCTTCCTCCCTCCCTCCCTCCCTCCCTCCCTCCCTTCCTTCCTTCCTTCTCTCCCTCCCTCCTTTTCCATCTGTAACAAGACAAGATCAAGGCTACACAGAACAGAGTATCCTTGATTACTGTGTAGCCCTCAAATGCAGAATCCTCCTGCCTCAGCCTTCCAAGTACAGGCATTACAGGCTTCCTAATCCATCTCTTCTGTATAGTAACACTGACTGGCAGATGCTGTTAACAAAGTAGGGGGTCCTTCAGAAGAGTGTAACTGTCACCTGTCACAGATGTGCTTTCAGAAGAGTGTGCCAGCTGTCACCTGAGTCCTTGTTCAAGCCACCGCTCTCCTCGCTCTGTTCAAAGACAGATGAAGCTGCCCAAGTCCTTCCTGGTCTTGGCTGAGGAGCTTAGGCCCTGGGACTTGCTGAGAGCCTCACATCTGGGGAAAGAGGCCTGGGAGTGTGAGTTCCCAACCTGGACAGGAAGGGGTCAGCAGCCCTGAGTAAGCGCCTAGACAGATCCTGACCACAGATTTTTCTGGGTCAAGGACACCAGGAAAATAGCTGTGCCAGAGACTAAGGGAACATTTATAGGAACTTCATTCTGTGAATCCAAGAGTGTCTTGTGGGGCAAGAAGAATGGGCTCCACCTCCAGGATGCATCAGAGGGTCAGAGAAGAAGCGGCTGAGCCGCAGGCCAGCATGAGGGAGGACTGCACAGGGAGGCTGGGCTGCAGCAGCACCCAAAGCCTTCACTTTAGGAAGGGAGTACTCGACCACTTCCCTCAATGCCTGTGGGCTTTTAGACAATTCAGAGGGAAAAAGAAGCCCTGAGAGGAAGGCCTGGACTTCCTTCTGATAAGATACGTGGAACAGATACAATGATATGCAACCAGTCATGGCAACCCCATCCTACCCACCCCCACAAAAAGCACAGGACTGGGGGTGTAAGCTGCAGTCTCTCTATTATGCTGGAAGCCTTACCTGCAAAGGACCTTCTAAAGCAGAATGAGACGGACAGAATGATTGCATAGCAGGGAGCTCCCGTCTCAGAGGCACGCACAGGCCTACTTAATTGATCTCCAAACATCAGTTCTGGTTTCAGCAACTGGGTTGTCCAGACCCTCTGAATTTCTCCAGCACTCACTTAGAACTCTGGAATGGTGTGTTTTTCAATCACTGGCACTCAGTCCATGTAAGAGCCTCCCTGTGCCCTCAACGGTACAGAGGTGGTCAGGGCCGCTCTCACTCTCCCTGCACTCCTGCAGTAACTGGCTTTGCTCTTTTACATCAAGTGTCCTAACAAATGGTTAAAATAAATAACTGAGATCTTGCTGGAATCCTCACATCTAGCACTGAGGGTGGGTGACTGGGATTTAAAAAATGGCATTATCAATTTAGAGATTAGGAAGTTGATTGAACATTATGATTAAAACTCCTGCTTAAAGGGTGAAGGCTCAGGGCGAAGCTGTCTGTAATTCCAGGGGACTCCTTCTACAGGGAGACAGGGGGAGGAGACTGCATTTTGGGGTGGGACGAGGGGGTGTCCTTAGAAGCTTGTGGGCCAACTAGCTGGTGTAAGCAATGGCAAATAACTACAAAGGGAGAGCCTGTGTGGAGGTGGGCGGTGACAGCCGAGGCTGCCCTCTGATCTCCTTTTATGGGCACCCACTTACATATATGTACATGTGCACATCACAAGCCCCAAAGCAAATCCTGCCTACCAATGTACACATAGTGATATGTTTTATGAAAAACAAACTGTGACTCTGCTTTCATATTCTTACAGGAAGCTGTTAGGGAAAATAGCATTTCAGGCTCTTCTTGATAGTCTGGGAGCAGTGTGGGGCTAAACCACAAAGTGTTTCCTTTGTTTCTATTAACACAATCATATAAACACTTGTACAGGCTTGAGGCAGAACCCAATGTGGCAGCCCTATGATGAAAGGCACACGGCTGAGAGGCTGCAGTGCAGCCTATGCACAAGGCACTTGGGAGTAAATACCTTCCAACAAAACAATGGACCCACCCAAGACTGAAAAAACAAAAACCTTTGCTCACTAGAACAAACTTCTTCCTGGGATACACTATAGGAGTCACCACACAACCACATTCACAAACAACTGGGGTGGAAGCTGTGCTCATCCAGTCTGGGAGGGGAGAAGTTGGCTCAGCCTGGCTCCCGAGGTAGGTTCTAGGTCAGACAGGGTGATCTGGTGAGAAAAGGAAGGTGGGTGGGCGAGCTGCATCTTCACTGGGACAGAGAAGTGGAGTTGGAAGAAGAAATCAAGAACAGAAGAAAAGCAGACGTAACTGAATTAACATCAACCAGTAAGACGGAGGGCACCTCTTCACCAGCATCATCAGAGCACAGCCACCCTGGCTCCTTAAAGAAAAGGACCTAGGGTCAGAGGTCAGGAACTGCAGGAGCCCTTCAAGAGCATTTCCAACTGATTAGTCTTTGCAATGCCAGGGACTGAGCGTATGCCCTCACAATACAAAGCAAGCACCCAACTACCAGACCTCAGCCCAAACCTTTTATTTCAAAGCAAGGCTTTGAAAGTTGCTCAGGCTGTCCCTGAACTCACTCTGGAGCCCAAGGAGGCTTCTAACTTGCTATCCTGCCTCAAGCTCTCAAGCAGGAGGGATAACAGGGCAACTCCAAATAGCAGTGAGCCCCGCCATAGGGGAAGGCTGCTCAGCTAGTGAGCAGCCAGGCTGCTGGACATCTGCTCCTGTGTGCTGAGGTAAAGACCTCACATTCACCAGGCGGGCAGAGAGCACCTCAGACTCCTAATGCACCTGCCTCTATCTCACAAGTGCTAGATTACAGGCATGTGCCAAGGCACCCTAGCTCCGAGAGATCTTTAAATCAACACAAATTATCTTTGTGCAAATCTATAACAACCCTAACAGAAAGGCTGAGATAAGGCTGGAGAGACGGCTCAGTAGTTAAGAACACTGGCAGCTAACTCGACCTCTGACTGGGGTTTCATTCCCAACACCCATGTTCAGTCATTTCACTACTGCCTGTGACTCTAAGGAACCTGACACCCTCTTCTTGCTTTTCTGGACATAGATGAATGGACACAGACAGACACATAAACACCATACATACAGAGAAATACATAACTAATAAAAATGAAATACATTTAAAGAAGGAGAAATGTTGGATAAAGAGTGCAGACTCAGCACGACAGTGAACACTCCTGTGGGTGCTCGCTGCTTCCCAATGCCTATCACAAAGCAAGGGAACTACTTAGTTCAGGAGACAGAAAGGAGCGGGCAAGAGCTGACGGTACACGAATACACACAGAACAACGCACTAACCCGAACAAAAGCAAAATGTTGTAATAAGAAAGAACATGTAATCACGGTAAACCACATAGGTTAGCTGTGCTGCCTACATAATCTAAACGTGTATATGTGTGCTCCGGTATGTGTTGGGAAATGTGAAATGTGAAAGAAAAGGGAAAGGGGAAAAGGGAAAGGGGCAAGGGGAAAAGGGGGAAAGGGGAAAGGGGCAAGGAGGAGGGGGGAGGGGGAAGGAGGAAAAGGGGAAAGGGGGAAAGGGGAAAGGGGCAAGGAGGGAGGGGGGGAGGGGGAAGGAGGAAGAAGGAAGGGGGGAAAGGGGGAAGGGGGAAAGGGGGAAAAGGGGAAAGGGGGAAAAGGGGAAAGGGGGAAAAGGGGAAAGGAGGAAAAAAGGGAAGGGGGAAGGGGGGAAGAGGGAAGGAGGAAAGAGACGTGGTCAAGAGGAAGAAAGGTGACAGGTGCTGACCTTCCCTCTGTTTCCCCTTGGCACTGAGCACTGGTCTAGCCTATGCTCTATCACTGAAATGTATCTCTAGCTCACTTTTTTTTAAACACTTTATTTCTGAAACAGGGTCTTGATAAATTGCCCATACAGGTCTTGAACTTGTAACTCTCCTGTCTCAGCCTCATAGGTATCTGGGATTCCAGGCTTATGTCACTAGGTTGCTACTAATGTTTTATAGAAAGACATTTACAAATAATACTTCAAGTTGATTAAAGTGAGAAAAAGTAAAATAAAAAAATACTATTTAGAATACTGAAGTGACTGAAGACCAATGAAAGGCCTGGAGGACGCTTGTCCTACAGAGGAAGAGGCAGGGCTCTGCCCATCTTTGTTGTTGGAAGTCTGTAGTACTGACTATTTAAAAGAGATGAACTCATTTCATTTAAAAATAAAAATTGCTGGGGCTGAGTCTCAGCAGTAGGGCATCTGTACAGCACGACCGGTGTCTTCAGTCTCACCGTTAGCATTATCATACATGACAGTAGAAGAGACAGGACCACGAAGCCCACTGTGGCTGTCCTGGCCTATAATCCCAGCACCGGGATCTGAAGGGACACAGAGAGATCCTTTGCCAACGATGGATAGAAAACTGAGCAGAGAGCTGAAATATGAGATCTCAGATGATTAACACACTCGTGCAGTGCCTTGAGTTTTAGCAGATCTACAGGAAAGGATTTACTAAGGTGAGGACAAGGTGCCAGGGGACCTGGGAGAGAAGAGTGCTCGTCAGTGTAGACAATAACTACCTCTTGTTCCAACAGTTCCACCCTTAGGGAAACCGGTTTGCTGAGGAAACCCTGGAAATGCACTTTCTGTTCAGCTCTGCTAATGCCTGTACATGCACTAGATGTGAGCACAATGCTACAAACCAGGGTCATAATAGAGATCCGCAATTTATAAGCATGTTCCTGAGAGACGATAGGAGCCCAGCAACTCAATCAGACACAAACAGGCCAATAAGCTAAGGCAGCACAGGGAACATTCTTAAAATGCAACTCGGGGGGATGGTGAAGGTATCTGCATACATCTGGTGACCTGGGTTTGACCCCTAAAACCCACTAAATGTGGAAGCACAGACCCCAAGTCCATGAAGTTGACCTCCGATCTGCACATACATGCCGAGGCATACATGCGCTCATACACAAACAGTAACAGTGAACTCAAGTTACAAGAATGTCACTCAGACAAGGGACACGGGTTGTCTGGAAGCTGTCAGTCAGCAAGCTGCTGTGTAGAGTTGGGCCAGTGACAGCACCAGAGAAAGCCGGTGGGCTCTAGGCAGAAGCAAGGGATTCACAAAGGCAGGACACTGGTGGCCATGTCTGATGCCACCTTCTCGGTGTCCCAGCAGTACCTGGAACACTGGCATTACTAATTAGATATGTACCATGGTCCTGTGAGTAATACCATGTCCTTAAAAACTGTTTGCTTGGGGGCTGGAGAGATGGCTCAGTGGTTAAGAGCACTGAGTGCTCTTCCAGAGGTCCTGAGTTCAAATCCTAGCAAGCACATGGTGGCTCACAACTATCTCTAATGGGATCTGATGCCCTCTTCTGGTGTGTCTGAAGACAGCTACATGTACTCACATATAATAAATAAATCCTTAAAAAAAAGAAAAACAACTGAGCTACCTAGAACTATCATATATTTTTATGGAAAAATCTCTGAAGCAAAGATTAGACCAGAGGATCAGCAAAACGAAGCTTCCTACACAAACCCTTCCGCTGTCTAGTCACTCGAAAGGCATTCTTTCTTGGGCAGGAGAGGCTGATGTAGAGAGAGGGGTCCAAACATGTGTGGACTGAAAAGTCAGTTTTTTGGGCTATGCCAGAAGGAATGTGAACTTCCTACCCCTCCCCCTGGAAGTCTGCTATGGGAAGTTGCAGGGAAGCTGAAGGGACGCTTTGTGGGGGTGGGGGGCGGCTTTGACCATGGTGGGGTGAGGCATTCTGTTATGTTCTGCAGCTTTCTGTAGAGTTCTGTAGGCCACTGGCAGGCATCCAGAGCTTGGGGCTCTGCCCAGTAGGAGCTGAGAGCTACAAGGGGCAAGAGCTCTCCTTCCTCATGCTGCTCGAAGTGAAAGTGTTCAGGCCCGTGAGTGAAACTGTGATCTTCATAAAGATGTATCTGCCTCTTTAAAAGAAAGGATGACACTTAAATATCACATGAAATGTGGGTTTTATTTAAAGGAACAGCAGTTAGCTTGAATGTCAAGGGTTTAAAAGTGATTTTGCAGGTCACAGTCTTGCCACACGACGACTGGACAAGCTACTCCCCAAGACGCCACTGAATTAAGTCAAGCGTGGTGTCAATGCGGACCGCCGCATGTCCTGTCTTCTAAGTGTATTCTTTAGTTGTCTGCTATTTGCCACATTTGACCATAAAAATTCCATTTTCCCTGATAGATTGCTGAGTTTTCCCTCTAAAGATCATGTAGCATTTAAATAAAGTATTCCAGCCGGGCAGTGGTGGTGCACACCTTCAATCCTAGAGCTCGGGAGGCAGGCCAGGGAAGATCTCGGAGCTCGAGGCCAGCTGTCTGTATAGTAAGTTCCAGGACAGCCAGGGCTACACAGAGAAACCCTGTCTCAGAAAAGAACAAACAAAAGCCATGTACTAGTAAACCCTCACACAGTGCCTACTGCTAACAACCCACTTAAGGAGAGAGCTGGTCTGAGAGAAAGTGAATAAACCACAGCTCAGAGCTGGGGGGGGGAGGGCTGTGCAACATTGTACAGCTATATTGTAACATGGGGACTGTGGTGACCAGCATTAGAGTACTCTAAAGTGCTTATATAAGGAAAGTTAAGAATTTTTAAAATTAAGTTTATATATAATTTTAATAATTAAATATGTGTAATATAATTATATCATACTAGTATTTTGTAATATGATAAATAATATAATTTATAATTACATTATGTATTTATAAGTTAGATCTTGCTGAGGTACCTCCTAATTCCACATAGGTAACAGCTTTTAAAAATAATTGTAAAAATATAAAATAAAAATTTGACAGAATTACAGGAAAATATGGAGTCACTGGTGTCTCCATAAGACACTACGAGAATCACAGGCACCTGAATATACAATGTACTTCCTATCAGCACTGACAGACTCACAGACAAGAAGTTCTGAGTATAATGCAATAGTGTGACCCAAGGGACTGTCACAACACTAAACACGGACTGATGCGTTAAGAGACCAACGTCAGTCTAGGCAGGTCCTAACAGTCTCCCTTTGTACAGACATGTTCTCTGACCACACAGAAGTTAAGAAACATGTGAGGAAATAAGGCAGACATGCCTAGCCGTACAACCCAGGAAATTCTATAAAAGTTCACGAGTCAACTTAGAGGACACAAATAAAAAAATGACAAAAGGAACCTGAAAACAATAGATCAGAAAACAAAGCATGGTCTTCAAAGAAGCAAGCATCTGGGATGACTGGGGGGTGGGGCAGAGACAAGCAAAGCAGACAAGGAGGATACTTTGAGGAGAATGCTGTAACTAGCTTAATTTGTCTGAAAACTTACATGTAGTTTCCTAGAAAGAGCAAATGGGCCAAAACTGGTTCAAAACAAGCAAAAACAAATACCCCCAGGAAACTGACAACTTGGTAATTTAAGAATGGAAATAGAGACCAGAGGACAATGTGCAAGAATCAGTTTTCTCCTTCCAGCATGTCTGGCCTGGAAGTTAAACTCCACTGACAGCCTTGAAGGCAAGACCCTCTACCTACCCCACACCTCACCAGCCGTCTTAATAACCCAAAATAAAACCCAAAAAGGTTTTGAGGATAATTTGTTGGGTACTCTTGCAATTGGGACTTGAGGTCAGGAACCTGGGTCCATTTTTCTGTCCTGTGATAGAATGCTCTGATTTTCAAAAGCCACCCAGAGGACAGGAGGTTATGTTAGTTGGGATTCCAGGGGACAGTCAATCGCAATGCAGAACTTGAAACAGTTATCCATATCCACGGTCAAAACAGACAGACAATGAACATATACACACTTCTGATACTCAGTTAGCTCAGTTTTTCTACCCTTGTATTAGTCCAGGATCCAAACTCAAGTAATGGTGTCACCCACAGCAGGCTAGTTCCTCCCACATCAATTAACAAAAGCAATATAAACCTTACAGATTTACCCACAGGCCAAGATGATGTAGATAATCTGTCAAATTAACAAAACCAAACTCCCATCTGTGTGTGTATGTGTGTGTGTGTGTGTGTGTGTGTGTGTGTGTTGTATGTGTTATAGGGTGTGTTATAGGGCTTGAGTTGGTGGTATAGTAAGGATAGTATGAATTAGTTATCAACTTAATTTTGAGTGTATTGAGATAGAAGTTATTTAAACTGGATTATAAAGTGGAAACTTAAGGGTTCTTTGGAAAGTCAGTCAGACAGTATTTTGCCGGGGCAAACATGTGAAGGAAAGTTTCGCTGAAACAGATACAGGAGAGAGGATATTCTGCTAAAGCAAACATGTGAAAGGACACGTGATAAAGGATTCTTTGCTAACAACACACATGTATTGGTCCACATCACAATACGTAAGTTGAGCTGCGTTTGTCAGGATTCCATACAGAGAAACGCACCTTCTGGTGGTGTACTGCAGTTTACCACCACTTTATTATTACCGGGAACTTGGGCTGACCTGATGCATGTGGTGAGGCAAGACTCGTAGAGGACACGTGGTGTGTGGAGGGTATAACTAGGAGTCCACGGAGTGACGGGGAGAGAGCTTGGCTGGCTGGTGCAGCTAGCTGTGCAACGCTTGTGGGTCTCCAGTCTTTTCTGATCTTTTCTTCCCTAGGCTGAGGCCTGGCTGTCTCTGCTAGGCCGTATCACCACTGTTACTAGCCCAACTCTACCGAATATCTGTGAAGTGTTTGTGAGTGACTGAGTTGCTCCAGGGAACCTTTCGAAACAGGTCCACTTCCCCGGTATCCTTTCTTCCCTACTACCGCTGGTGGGTCATGGGCTAAAAGAGAGATTAATGTTTAATAATCATCACTAAAAATAAGATTTTAAAACATTAAAGTTACATGATTACATAAGAGGACAAAGGCAGGAAGACAGTGAGTTTGAGGCTTGCCTGGTCTGTGTAGTGAGTCCCAGCCTACCCAGTGCTAATAAATGAGGAGACCCTGTCTCAAAACAGAGGAGGGTTGGGGGGGTGGGAAGGCTGGGGTGCACACCTGTAATCCCAGCACTCTGGGAGGCAGAGGCAGGCGGATTTCTGAGTTCAAGGCCAGTCTGGTCTACAGAGTGAGTTCCAGGACAGCCAGGGCTATACAGAGAAACCCTGTCTGGGAAAAAACAAAAAACAAACAAACAAACAAACAAACAAACAAAACCACAGCTGAACTTATGGATCCAACTCAGGAATGATCTGGGTTGTAGATTCACATTTGGGACTGGACAGCATTCAAATGTTAAAGTTGCAGTTGTGGCTCAAATAATTTGAAGAGATAGTCCACTGGTTCCCAAAATCTACTTCCTGGACCAGCGACTTAAACACTGTCCAGAAATCTAATAGAAATGAAAATTCTCAGGTCCTACCCTAAACCTAGGGAATCAGAAATCCAGACTGCAATCCGTGCACTTACAACCCACAGACAGAGAGGGTAAGATGGTTTGGGGGCTGATGTAAGAATCTCAAGATGTGCCAGGCATGGTGGTACACAGCTTTAATTCCAGCACTTAAGGAGGCAGAGGCATCACACACATTTAAAGCCAGCCTGGTCTACATACTGAGTTCTAAGACAGTCAAAGCGACATAGAGAGGGGTGAGCCAGCAAGAATATCTATGAGAACAACAAGAAAGTAGCATGTTTGCTTGCTTGTTTGTTTGTTTGTTTGTTTTTCGAGACACGGTTTCTCGAAAACCTGTAACAGAGCCCTGGCTCTCCTGGACTCCATTCGGTAGACCAAGCTGGCCTCAACCTCACGGAGATCCACCTGCCTGTTTTCTGAGTGCTGAGTTTAAAGATGTGAACTACCATGACTAGCAAGAGATTAATTTTTAAAAATAGTCCTCCAAAGAGACACCCAGGGGCCAACCTGACCTCGACAATCCCTCCTTGAGACCCTCTTCTCAGGAGCTTCTAGGCTGTGCCAATGAGAATCATTTAGAATTGACTGAAAGCAGGCTTTTAGTCCCAGCACTCGGGAGGCAGAGGCAGGCAGAACTCTGCATTTGAGGCCAGCCTGGTCTGCAGAGTGAGTTCTAGGACAGCCAGGACCACACAGAGAAACCCTGTCTCAACAACAGGGCTGGGAAGAGTGTGGAGAGCTGCAGAACACTGCTGCACTCGGTGGCGCTGCTGTGGCCCGAGCACAATGGTCTGCACAGCTGAGTGAGAGGGTGGAGGACAGTAATGGAACACCGGACAGGGCGTGGGGGCCGCTTTTTAACAGGACAGTTACATGTATGATGAACTAGCTGCGGGCAAAGAACCTAGCTGGGTTCCTAGTGGGGGAAACTGCGTTCAGGAGACAGGCGTGGGGGCAGGGGCCTCAGGGGGCGGGGGAAGAGCGGCCACTTAACTGCTGAGCCATCTCTCCAATCCCTCCTCTAGAATTTCCACAGACCTCATGTGTGGACTCACTAACGAGGCACTACGCCTTTCCGAATCTGGCCACAGGCCCACCAGACAGGTGACCTAGTTAAGAAGAGGAAGGAGTAAAACTGGGTGGGCATCGATGCAGATTAGGTCTTTGAGCAGGAAACTAACTGAGGTGCCATGCAATGGCTTCTAGCTTCTTCATGGGGTCATCCGCAAGGGCAATTCTACTGAGAGATGTATATACACTCTTGGTCTACTGCAAATAAACACCTCACATTGCAAAGCCATGCTAAGCACTCAGCCACGGCTTAGCTCCCATAGAGCTCTGCTCATGGGGCATGATGTGCTGACAATATAGACCTCTCAGTGTAACTCACGTTTACACTGTGGAGAACCCATCCCACCCCTGCCTCCTGAGCACTGGGACTGTGGACACTGTAGTGAAGCTCCCGCCCACACGCTCACACATCGAGCACGCTATCCATTGAGCACCCCGCCCTGCCTTCCTTTTCACTGCTGTATCTCTGGGCTGTCAGCCTCACAGGCCAGGTTTGTAACTAAACACATGAGAACAGCACTCCCACCTTCCATCATACCAGAGTAAAAGCTGGGTTTGCACTGGCTGCCAATGCCCGATTTCCACCTCTCCTCTCTCAAGCTACTTGTACATCCCTTTGGTTCATAAGTTATTTTAAATCCCACTAGTGTTTGTGGGAAGGTTCCACTGGGCCTCTGTGTTGTACATTCCACATCCACAGATTCAACTAAGATTGGATTGCAGATATTTGGGGGAGGAGGCCACCTGTAGGAATGATGCGCAGGCTTTTCCTCCCTGCCGGCATCTCTAAGCAACACAGGACAGCATCAGTCACAGAAGCAACTGAGAGCTGAATGAAGGTGTATGGCAGTGTGTGTAGATTAGTCAATACAAGCCGAATGGACCATTTCCTGGGAGAAACTTGAGCATATGCATTTTGGTAACAACAAGGATTCCTATAACCAGTGCCTTGCAGACACTGTGGGACAACGCAGGAAATATTTATTTATTCTATTACTCATTCAATAAATATTCGTAGACTGTAATCCTATGCAACATCTAGTTTGACAAGCATGGGAGACAAAAAAAAATCTTCATGGTATTTATAAGTGAATAAGAAAAGCAATTAGCTTGGGCTGGAGAGATGGCTCAGCAGTTAAGAGCACTGACTGTTCTTCCAGAGGTCCTGAGTTCAAATCCCAGCAACTACATGAAGGCTTATAACCATCTGTGATGGGATCCAATGCACTCTTCTAGTGTCTTGTAGCTAGTCTAAAGATAGCTACAGTGTACTCATATAAATAAAATAAATGAATATAAATCTTGTAAATAAAGCAATTAGCTTTATAAAAAACATTTTGATTACAAAGGAAAATTTAAAAATAAAAAATGTTGGAGGCTGGAGAGACAGCTCAGAGGTTAAGAGCACTGAGTGCTCTTTCAAAGGCCCTGGGTTCTATTCCTAGCACCCTCATGGCAATTCATAGCTGTCTGTAACTCCAAGATCTGACACCCTCACACAAACATACATGCAGGCAAAACACCAATGTACATAAAATAAAGATAAATTATTTAGAGCTGTTTGTTAGTAAGTATGATTAGAGCAGCACCTAGCTATCAAGAGAAATGCTGGGAAAAGCCTGAGATTAAAAGAAAAGCTGGGCTGGCGCGGCACACACTTCTAGTCCCAGCAGAGGTGGTGGAGGTAGATGGGCAGGGCTCTCGGGGCTGGGGAGTTCATGCTGACTGTGTGCTCTTACACAGGACTTGGGTTTGACTTTCATCACCCACATGGTGGTTCACAAGGGTTTATATCCCAGGGAATATGACACTCACCTCTGACCTTTCTGTGGGCACATACATTCATGCACACAAAATAAAAATTTTGTTTCAAGCCAGGCAGTGGTGGCACATGCCTTTAATCCCAGCACTTGGGAGGCAGAGGCAAGCAGATTTCTGAGTTCGAGGCCAGCCTGGTCTATAGAGTGAGTTCCAGGACAGTCAGAGCTATATAGAGAAACCCTGTGATGGCATGAAGGCTCACCAAGTGAATATGCTTGCCACCAAAACTGATGACCTGAGTTCAATCCCAAGGACACATGAAGAGGAAAGAAGGTGCAAGTTTTTCTCTGAGCAGTTTGTAGGTATACTCTCGATGGATGGATAGATAGATAGATACATGGATATGGGGGGCAGGAAATGGGTGGACAGACGGATGGATAGATGGATAATAGGGATAGATGGATAATAGGGGATGGATGGATAGATGGATGGATGGATGGATGGATAATAGGGATGATGGATGGATGGATGGACAGATGGATGATAGAGATAGGTGGATGAATGAGTGATTGATAGACAAACAGACAGACAGACAGACAGCATGACATCTGATACCTTGGAGGCAAGGAAGTGCAATTGGGAGTTAAACACAAAGAAGATTCTGGACTTCCAGACATGTAAGAAACTTGCCAGTTTCTTCACAGAAGTGGTAACTGGGTGTAGAGCGGCTCCCAAGTGTAGGCTCCTGCCCCTATTGCCTATCCCCTGCACTGCACACCCTGCAGTGGGCATCTATCCTCTCTCCCTGCCTTGTTTGCCCTGTTCCTCTCAGTCCCTAAATCTGCAGATACTCAAGTTACCTGTAGACACACCTCTTTATATGCGCCAACTCTCTGGCATATATAAAATGCAGTTTCTACAACCTGGAATATTCTGTCACTGAACCATCTCAGTCTTTCACATACTACCTCCGAGGTCTATGCAAATGGTATGGTGGCCTCAGGTGTCTACAGTGCCTCGTGCACAGCAACAGCGGATGCTCAACTGGGGATCTTCCCTGCTCTTGTGTTGGCTGGTCTTCCTACCCGTGTGAGATGGATGGTGGGACAGACAGATGACAGGCACCTATGAAGACAGTACCTCTTTAGTTAAACACACGGAAAGCATTTCTCCTCTCTTACCTTGAGTCTGTGGGCTGTAAGGAGACAGAAGTTTGGACCTTTTCTTTTCATATCCTTTCTGTGTGATGTCCCCTAAAACAGCAAGAAACAGAAATGGGTTATGCATTATTCTTATCCTGTAGTTCTGTAATATAAAAAGAAAATTACAGAGTGTTAGAGAATTACCACATATATAGAGAGTGGATATTTTCAATGTATGGTTCTTCGACATGACTTTGTAAAGTGTGACTTCCCGAAGGCTTGGAGATGACTTGTGGGAAATCGCAGACTTGTCCTCACATCAGCCTTGCATAGCAGTTCGCTAGAGACTCCTGGCATCCCTCAACACCCTCCTTTTCTTGGTATTTAAGAAACTCCAAAATGGAATGACACACAGGCACGTGATATTTGAAAGATGATTTTTACAAGACTATTTTGCTAACACTTGGGTGGGAACCTAGGGGCTGGAGTTCCTACATATGCTCTCCTTATTCAGTAGCTTGTATTACACACATGCACACACACACACACACACACACACACACACACACACGGCTGTATTTTCTCCAAGGTTAAGCAGAGAGCATGAATGAAGTGCACACACAGGTATGTGCTGCACTGATACACAAAGCAGTGGCCAGGACTACCGAAAGGAGAGGGGGAGGCAGAGAGAGCACTGCCTGGGAGAGGCGCTGCACAGGCTTCATAGGCACTCAAGGGAGTGTAAGCGCTTCCAAGGCATGGCAAGAAACTTGGGTCATGAAATGCACATGGCATGAAAGCATTTTTCTAAAAATAAATAAATAAATAATTTTTTAAAGTCAGAGAACACTTAAGATGAAGTTTTACACATAATTCAGTGCATGAATTAGGTTTTAAATAGCAGAAAAGATTTTAAATAGCATAAAAGATAATTTAAGCATACAACTTTCCAGTATTTTTTAAAAGATTAATTGTTTATTTACTTATTTAGGTGTGTCGAATCCCGAAGGCACAGAGTCCTGGTCCTCTGCGCATCCCGCTCCAGCCTCCACTCGGCCCAGTGAGCACACCTAAGCACGGAGCAATCTCTCAGACTTGCTTGTTTTTTAGTTTTGAGACAGAGGTTTGCTGAATGACATGAGTTAGCCTCAGAAGACAGACATGCACTGCCACACCTGGCTCTAAGCAGTCATATGTTTAACATTAACTGTTTACACACCAATGGCCAAGAGAGTACATGGTGACAGAAGGTGAAATGCAGGTGAGGCATAGTGTTGTGAGCTAGTTTCAGCATACCAGACCAGACAGATGGGGGTGGGGGACAGGAGGCTTACTGAAGACAGACAGAAAGACAGACAGAAAGACCAGCTATCCCAGCCTGCTATGGAGTATGAAAAGAAGCGAAGGAACGGAAGAGGCTCAGGCTGAACAGAGGGACGGGGAGGCCTAAGTAAGCTCCTCTGACTACTCATGGCTCCAGCAACCACACACGGTGCCGCTGCCGTGGACGGTGAGGAAGCAGAGGAATGCTTTTGATGGGACAGAGGTGACATGGGAGCTGAACTTAGTGTGGGTTTGTGGGACACACGGAGATGTCCCATCAACAGGTGACCATACAGACCTAGAACCACAAGATTCTGGTCAATTCAAGACTTCAGGTAAGCTCAAAGAACACACAATGAACTCACAGAGAGGGAGGCCCCAGTGCCAAGGACCCTCACAGCAGACAGAAGGCTGTTTGTTCTTCCAGGTGACCAGCAGCTCACTCTGGGCCGGCCCTCACACAGAGCCTGCTGCTCTCCCTCTCCCTGGAATATGGGTGGGACAATCACAACGGCCATTCCTGCTGTCTTAGACATCTGATAAAGGGAAAGGCCTCTCTTTAACGGCTTTCTTCAGCATTCAATCTCCGCCTCTCATTGTCAGTAGCCATCTTCACTAACTGTTGGATTCGGCAGCTGGGACATCTATCAACCACTGAAGGTCTCCGGTTTTGAAAGGGGTCACTTAAGAGAGTCTAATTCTGCCATGCCAGTTAGCTGAGTCAGAGCCATAGTTGAGCAAAGACACTAAGGAGACCAGGCAGAACCAGAGTGGCAGTAAGGAAGTGAGAGCTCTGTGTGGGCTCCTAAAAATCTCCTCTCCTACTGTGAAGTCCTGCGACAGGCACCTCCCAGGCTGGCCTGCTGCTCTTCCTCTTCCGCCTAGGGCTCTTCTCCCCAGCCCTGTCACACTTCTGTGGTAGCACATAGCATACCACTGGTATTTTAATGACCTGTTTACCTCTGGCTCCCCACTAGACTGTGCACTGGAGGGCAGGGATTGTCTTGTCAACTCTGTGGCCCGCCCACACTTGTTGAATGAGAGACTACATGAATGGGTAAAATGGAAGCGGAGAGGGAGCAGTAAATTAAAGAGACATGTGCACTGGGGTAGAAAACTGGAATGGAAGAAAAAAAGAGTCTTTACTGGGAGCTGAAAGGCCTCAGGACAAGAACCTAGAGAAATTTACTGAAATTTGACAGCAGACCTTAAAGGTGACTATAAAACAGTGCCAGGCATGGTGACTCATGACTTTATCCCAGCACTCAAGAGGCAGAGGCAGGAAGATTTGAGTTCAAGGCCAGTCTGGTCTACATCAGGAGACCTTGTGTCAAACACCAACAGAAGGGAGCAGAAAAGCAGATGCATGGGCTGGAGAGGAAGGGACAGAGGCAGAGCACACAGCTGTGCAGACCACACAGACACCGATGTACCCTCAGCTCTACCCAACGCCAGCGAATCCTCATTCCTTGGTGGTGCCGTGCCCACCAGGACTCAGAACTCTGGAGTCAGTCTCACCCCCATCGGATAAGCAGATTTTGCTACACTCAACTATGCTGTTCACACCTGCTCCCATCTTTTGCACTAAACAGTGCTGTTCACACCTGCTCCCACCTTGGGTGGCTCACTGTCTTGTTTCCTCTTGCTTTTGCTGAGAGTCAGAGTGCTGGACACCAATGAAGGGCTCCGTGCATGCTAGACAAGCAGTCTACAGCTGACCTACAACCCCAGGCTTTGATCATTTGTTTTTAAGAGTTATTATATTTTTAATCCTCTTTCTGCCCCTCCCCTCCGTATGCATGTATGTGCAATGTGTGTGTGTGCATGGGCTGAGAGTTGGGGGAGCGAAAACAAAACAACTTTGTGAAGTCAGTTCTCCCTGGGTCCCAGGGATCAGGCTTGTGAGCAAACATCTTTACTTACTGAGCTATTTCTTCAGCATCCAGTTTTCAGAGAGCTAAACAAATACAGAGACCAGCTTTTCCCTCCCAGTAAGATAATGTGCTATCCACCCACACGTAAGCTTAACAGAGTACACCTGTCCAAAGGTCTGCAGCAGCTGGTCACAGAAGGAAGAACACCTCATAAAAACCAACAATCAGCCAGGTGCAGCTGAGAACCAACCCAGGTAGCCTTAATCTGTCTAGTCACCTTCAAAATTCCGCCTCAGCCAGGTAGGGCAGACACCATGAAGGTGTTATTAAGTGGGTCTGGACAGCTGTCAGGACAGACAGGCACAAAGCATGAAGACCTGGGAGAGCAGCATGTCTAAAGGCAGAGATCTAAAAGGGCTTGCTTGGTCTCCAGGAATCAGGACATGGAGGCCTACTGCCACGTGGGGCTCAGCCGAAGAGGAGGTGTCCTCCAGCAGCACCTTCCCACGGAACCCTGAGATACTCCTGTTTAGAGTCCACGATCACCTCGGAGGTCACTGACTCAATGCTGTCCTCACTAGATGACTCTACAGCACAACTGTATTCTAGATTAGAACGTTGTGTTAACAGTTCATCTGACCTGGCTAACCCCACGTTAAATAAGCAGCAAAGTCTCCACCTTCAGAAGCTGAGTGGGAACTGGGGAGCTGCTCCTGAAGGGCAGGGTTGGCCCAGTCTCCATGTCTGCTCTCCCAGATGTGCACACCTGCTGCCCTGCTCCCCACACCCTTATCTCCTTCCTGTTGTTTGTTCCTATTTCTTTGTCACTGACTTCCAGAACACGCTCTACAAGGATGGAACCTATCATCATAAAGCAGGCCACATGGAACAAAGAATGTTACAGCTCTCTCATCCACATGCACGGCTTTGTGAAGGGTCTGTCTTAGCGACTGCGCACGCCCTACCTCTAAGACCCCCGGGAACAGTTTAACTCTTTTTGGTTTTTAAGTGAGAATGCCAACTGTCAGAACTACAACCAACTGTTTAAAAAAAAATACAAATAACGAATTGCTAGAAGTGAAGGCAACGATGGCAACAGTCACCCAAGACCTCATCAGCTGAGGCAGAGCACCTGTGTGGGGTTCATGCCCACTTATGCCAAGTCTTAAAAACAAACAAACAAAAAAACAAAAAACCACAATTATAAGGGTCCCCATTACCTTCAAATTCATGCCTGTTCCCGCTCATCCAATACCACCATAGCCCACTGAGAACGTCAAAGGGCCAGTCTGGAAGCTAACCAGAAAGGGCTGAAAAGCTAGGTGATACCTAAGAAAAATATTCTTCATTAAGTTTTATGTGTTCCTCCAGATGAAAATTCTTTTTGACATGTATTTAGTGTGTGTGCTTGAAGGGAAGTGTGTGTGCTAGGATATGCACATGAAGATTGGGGACAACCCAGGAGTCAGTTCTCTCCCTCTACATGGATCCTGAGAATCAAACTTAGGTCATGGAGGATGGTGGCAGTCACCTTTACCCACATAGCCATGTCACAAGCCCTAAAATGAAAATGGACACACAGCAGCCACACATCTTCAAACACCCTCCTTCCCAAGAAAGGTTCCCGAGGGTACAAACCAATGGCTTACCCCTCAAACCCACAATCTTTCCCTGCTCTTTCTTGATATATGTTAACTGTAGATATCTAAGATGATTCGAATTAATTAAATACACTGCTTTGGGCCAGCCCCGTGGCTCAGCAGACACAGGCACTGCTGAGGAACCTGAGGCAGTGGAGCCCAGGAACCCATGGAAAGGCGGACAACTCCACAAGGCTGTCCTCTGATCACCACACATGTGCCCACATATACACAGTTTTCTTTAAAAAATTTCAAAACTCCTGACTTATTTCTAACATTCCTTTCTGCACGTAGATAAAATCAATATTGTGATGGAAAGGCGATGTTTACACAGCTAAGCAATCAAGTTCTGTCATACTAATACAATCCATAGTGAACGCCAGACCAGCCTGAGCCAGACTGAGGCTGTCTTAAAACAACAATGAAGTTGGAAGTTGAGAATCTTCATTTATCTAATATTTTTCAGATCAATTCTAAAAATTTTCAAATGGTAATAATTTCTTTTTAAAATAAACCTTGTTGGTTTTGTAAAACAATTGTTTGCAAATTAAGATTTTCTACTTTCCGTTCTCATAGATGTCCTCTCACCTCATTGAGAAGAGTGACATTTTTTTATTCGATATATTTTTTATTTACATTTCAAATGATTTCCCCTTTTCTAGCCCCCCACTCCCCGGAAGTCCTGTAAGCCCCCTTCTCTCCCCCTGTCCTCCCACCCACCCACCCCTTCCCACTTCCCCGTTCATTTTTGTGTTAAGAACTAGAGGGAAGCCCAGACTGCACTCTCCCAAAACTCTAATCATAGAATCGTAGTGGCTGCGAGGCTCACCTTTCTAGGTCAAATACCTGCTTCTTACCAACAGTATTTTACCAAAGGCACCACACGAGTTCCAACAGATAAAAGGCAACTGTGGCCACCTAATGGCTGAGTGCTTAGAAGGAAGCAGGAAGAATCAGGAAGCGGTGGGCCTCCCTCAGATGTAGGCAGCAGAGAAAGTGCAGGCTTCACAGAGAAGCAGACCATTCATTCATTCACTCATTCATTCATTCACTTGCTACTACAGTAAGTCACGGGCACCACTGAGCGAGGGCTGCTGGGTAAAGCCCAAGGCTCTTTCCCTGGAGCTTCGGGTGGGGCTTCAGGAGAATCAGAGTCCAGACATAGCACACACTCCACCAGCTTCAGTGGACACACCCCAGCGAGTCCTAATACGCCTCTGTATTTAAAAGGTACATTTAGAAAATTCTGGATTGCTTGGATCTTTCTAGACACCTGTTCTACAGCTGGGCAGTACCTCCACCGTCGTAGTCTGATTATAGATGAGGGGTTGGTAAGGTAGCTCAGCAGGTAAGAGTGCCTCACACACCACCGTGCCAACCAGGGCTCCATCCCTGCAATCCCGAGGCGAGAGAGAACTGACTCCTGAAAGTGACTCTGACCTCCAGATGACGCTGTTGGCACACCCATCCTCCCAAGATAACAAGTATCAAGGTTTAGAACACTAACGCCAGAAGAGGAAAGGGAGCATCCAGTGTTTCTAGGAAGTGCTGGATCCTGACCACCAAAAGCCAACAAAATCCGCAGCTCCCAATAATGGCAGACTACAAGAGTAGAAAACTGCCTCTTACGGCAGAGATACAAATCTACATCCAAAGTGAGGGAAGATCCGTCGCCACATGTGAATACGAATGGCGCTGTCACACATGTGCATGTGAACATAAATGGCGCCATTGCTCATGTACATATACATGTGAGCATAAATGGTGTGGTCACGTGGAGCAGAGGATTAAATGCACATCACTAGAGATGTTGCCCAACTTCAGGATGTCGGGAGAAAAGGCCACTTTATCTATGGCTGCTGCATTCCTCAGACTATCATCTTTAATTTCCTCAGGAGGTTGGGAAGCCATTTCTGGCAGTGGGCAATGCACACAGCAGTATAGCACAGGTGTCTGCCCTTACTCTTCATCCATTGGAAACTGATTTTGGGTTTTTCAAGATAGGGTTTCTCTCTGTAGCTTTAGCTGTCCTGGAACTTGCTCTGTAGACCAGGGTGGCCTTGAACTCAGAGAGACCAGTCTACCTCTGCCTCCTGAGTGTGGGGTTTAAAGGTATATACCAGGGTGGGGCAGTTTTTTTTCTTTTTTTCTTTTTTTAAGATTTATTTATTGTTATATGTAAGCACAGTGCAGCCGCCTTCAGACACATCAGAAGAGGGTGTCAGATCCCATTACAGATGGTCGTGAGCCACCATGTGGTTGCTGGGATTTGAACTCATGACCTCCGGAAGAAGAGTCAGTGCTCTTAACCGCTGAGCCATCTCTCCAGCCCAAGACCAGTTTTTTTTGTTTGTTTGTTTTTTTTTGTTTTGTTTTTTTAAGGCAGGAAAAAAATAACACGTAGACCAACTTCAAAGCCACATTTAATAATACATGAATCAGTCATGTTTCATCAACAGGCTACACAAAATTAGATGATCAAAACTGAGCACACCCTCTGGAAATCCAGAACTGAACTTTTAGACTGTTGCTGGCAGTCAGTTCTCTCTAACACAGGTGCAGAGAGGACCACTGAACAGAGTCCAGGCATTGCCAGCACAGTGCTGAGATAAGCGGGCCGTCTCAGTGGGAAAGCCTGCCTGGGCTGGGCCGTAGGAAGCACCTTTCAGTGTCTGCCAGGGGACCTGGGATGGAGGCATCAGGAGACTTAGTTTTCATGATATAAACTAGCTCTGTGATCCCGGGCTACACTCTGGCCTCAGTTTCCTCACTGATAATGAGGAAGACCACTTGAGCTTCTGTTCATAATCACTGTCTGACACTGCTAACACATAGCAAGTCAGAAGCAAAGGAAGCTATCCAGGGAGGAGCAGGGACCGGTGAGCAAGAATACATCGATTTTAGCAACCATCTGAGTAGGAGGTGGCAGCTGAAGTGTTAGTGTGAATGATATCACCCAGAAGGAATTTGGTGTGAGAAGAGAGGAAGGCCAGAGAAGGAATCCTGGGATAAACTGACATTTGGTGAGGGGTGGGGTTACTAAGGAGAGGAAAAATAATGGCGGATGCAGTCACAGATGTGAAGTCATCTTATTCACCAGCAGCCCAGGAAACAAGTTACAGGAAGGGTGAGAGGGCGGAAGCTGGTGATCAGAACGCAAACATGAGTTTGTCTCAGTCCTCAGCCAGTCTCCAGGGGACGGAGCGAGGTGACTGCATGCCAGAGTCCCAGATGTTTTTCTAAAGATGGAGGACCAACGCATACGTTAACTAGAAAGCACCATGAAACAGGGGCCGAGATGCTCCCTGGTGCAGCAAAGACGAAGGTCCTCCTACGCCAAGCACTACTGTGGCAGGGACATGCTAAGTTCACAGTAATGATGTACTTACACATGGATGAGGCAGAACTTTAAGACACTGCAGCAGGGTTGTGCCAATGAGCCTCATGGTTCAGTGGTTAGCTCATGGGCCTCCCAACCTAGGCTGGGTTGGCAGTGTGTGTTGTTGAGTGCTGAGCAGTGTGCAGTGTCCGGAGGGAGCTGGCAGCCTTGAGCCAGATCACCTCTGAGAAGCGACAGTCTCTGTAGCCCACCGTATAAAACAAATGTAGTGTTTTCTGTGTGTGTCAGGACTTAACGGTCTTCTCCCCTGAGACAGGCAATGCAGAGCAGTTACAAAGAAGAGCTTGAGGCTCCCTGCGACCTGTGATGGACCCACCACTGTAAGAGAGCTAGCTTTAGGACGACAGCCTCTGGGCCTAAACGGATAACTCTGCTAAAAGGGACAGAAGACAAAGTAGGGATTTTGTTTTATCTTGAATTGTGTGAGCATGTGTCTACATGTATATGTGAGAATATATGAGTGCATGTGAGAACACATAAGTGCATGCGTTTGCATGTGTATGTGAGAACACATGAGTTCAGTAGACACACATGCCATGCTACCTATGTGGATGTCTGCTGCACAATTTCCTCAACTGCAGAATGTGTTAACAGATTCCACACACATACAGGCAGAGGACATGTGTGTATTCCTAGCATGCAGTACACACGCTACTCTAATAACAAAGGAAGTTAACTCAAGAAATGCACCTAGTAGGGCATGATGCTCGTACTGTCCACACTTAGGAGTCAGAGACACAGAATCGGGATCAAAGCCAACCCTGACCACAGGAAAGGCAGCATCGTGGGGCTAAACATGCCACTGGAAGCCCGTGTGATTTTCAGGTCCTATACTTCTTACAGGGAACTCAAACATGAGTGGCAAGGTGTCATTGAAGTCAGTCCGTGTGGAGGACACTGCATGCCTGAACATAACCGCCTGACGGGCTCCCAGCCATGAGCAAACAATTCAACTGTGTCTGGATCTTCTTATCCTGACTAAGAACCAAGTCCAATAAAACGAGACTGGTTCATGTCAAAAAATATATGAAAGAAAGAAAAAGAAACGCAACTCGGCTGCCTGGAAGTCACAATGAATACCCTGTAATCTTAGGCACTTACCTATCACTGTGGAGCAAATACAAATTTGGATTAGCTGCTAGAACAGTGGTTCTCAACCTTCCTAATGCTGCGACCTTTTATACAGTTCCTTATGCTCTGTTGACACCCAGCCATAAAATTATTTTGTTGTTGAGAGCCAGATGGTGGTGGCAGGGAATGCCTTCATCTCAGCACTCAGGAGGCAGAGGCAGGCGATCTCTGTGAGTTCAAGGCCAGCCTGGTCTACAAAGAAAATTTCAGGACAGCCAGGGCTACCCAGAGAAGTTCTGTCTTGAAAAACCAGAGAGAGAGAGAGAGAGAGAGAGAGAGAGAGAGAGAAAGAGAGAGAGAGAAGGGGGAGGGACGGACGGATGGACGGAGGGAGGAGGAAGGAAGATTATTTCATTGCTACTTCATAACTGTTATTTCTTTTTCTTTTTTTTTTTATATATATATAAATAAGTATGTTGCTGCTATCTTCAGACACACCAGAAGAGGGCATCAGATCCTATGGCAGATGGTTGTGAGTCACTATGTGGTTGCTAGAATCTGAACTCAGGACCTCTGGAAGAGTAGTCAGTGCTCTTAACTGCTGAATCATCTCTCCAGCCCATAACTATTATTTTTGATGTTATAAATCATAATGTAAATATATGATATACAGAATATCTGATCCATGGCCCCCATGAAAGAGTTGTTTGACACCCCAAAGGGCCAAGACCCACAGGTTGAAAACCACTGTGCTAAAGGGTACTGTTTCTGTAACTGGTGTGTCTGCCACTTAAAGACAGATGTTCAAAACTCTAATAACCACAGAGACATCTACTGTGTTCCTAGTTTCACTTGAGAGAACACACACACCTTAATCCTAAAATAGCAGAGACAACAATATAAGGAGTAGCTTTGCAGTTCTGATGGTGTTTTCTGTAGTTCATTTAAGGCACTGATCACAAATGAGCCAGGGACTGGAAAGCAAATACCGAGACTCACACAGAGCAACCCAAGCTCCCGCTGAGCCGACATCCCTGCCCAGGCACAGCAGTAGCACTCATGTGGGTAATGTAAATATGCTTTCACGACTGCTGACATGGAAATGAGCACGTTACAACTGTGACGCTGACAGTCAGATCATCGTTCTAGAAAAACACTGGCATAATCAAATGCTAAGTCACATCTTAAATGTTATAGTTTTGTGCTTGAAAATCTCAAAGCTATTAAAATTATTGCATGAATTTGTTGCTGGGCATGGTGGTACCTTTAATCTATGCACTCAGGAGATAGACAGGCAGATCTCAGTTAGAGGCCAGCCTGGTCTACACAGGAAGTTCTTAGCCAGAGTTATACAATGAGATTCAGTTTCAGAACAAAACAAAAAAAACAAAAAATTACTGTGAACTTGACATAGTATTTTCTTTTTTCATTTAATTTAAAAAGAGGGGGAAAAAAGTCAGGGTCTCACTGTGTAGCTCTGGCTAGCCTAGAACTTTCCATATGGATCTGGCTGCTCTCACCTCAGAGACCATCCTGTTGCTGTGTACTGTGTGAAGAATGTGTCATCACACCCTTGTTTTGTTTCAGTTTTTCCTCATTTGAAACAAACAGTATTTCATATAGTGTTTTTTCCAGCCAAATCTTGTTTTGTTGAGACAGGTTCTTCTATCTAAGCCCAAGCTAGCCGCGAACTCATGATTCTCCTGCCTTGGCTTAGAATGGAACTTGTGTTTTCACAGGTATGTATGACAGGGGTGAGGGGCCTGCAGAGGCCAGAGGTGATGGACACCCTTTCAGCTGGCGTCACAGGCAGCTGTGAGCCACCAGGCGTAGGTGCTGGGAACATAACTCAGCTCCCCTGCAAGAGCTCTCTCTCCAGCCCCACACTTTTTTAAGAATGCAATCATGGAGCCAATGAAATGGCTTGTCAGGTTTGGAGGTCCCTACCTGCAAGGTAGGTACCTGACAACTTCAGTTCTATCCCTAGGATCTGCATGGTAGAAGGAGAAAACTGACTCCCACAGTCATCCTCTGACCTCCACACAGATGCACACATATATGTAATGCACAGATACTAAGTAAATAAATGATAACAATTTAAAGAAGGCAATCATAATCCCTTAATAGAATATGAGAGAGGTAGACATTGTTATAATTGCCAAATATGAAAAAACAAATATCTGGACCTGCCAAAGGAGCAGAGCCACAAGTGGCAGCCCAGCCAATCACACGTCCTCCAAAACAGGGTCTCAGCTGGGCTGAAAAGACTGAAGGAGGACTGTGGTGACTAACCATTGGACCACAGTTGTGAGCCAGATGCAAGGACAGGGAAGGCCAGGACAGCAAGAGCCTAGTACTTGGCAACCTACTGAAGGACAGCTGTAGCAGTTCAGACTACGAGAACATAAGGAAACCAATTCCTGCCTTAACTGTCTGCTGTCTGTCACATGCATCACACCTATAGTTCAGTAACTACTTAGTAAATAAGATGGCTTTCAGTCAGCAGCAAATAACTGTTGCTACAGAGTATCACCAGCAGGGTCACAAACTGTTATTGAAACACTTAAAGGCTATTTTTACTATTATTTAAGTAAGTCCTTAACAAACTTCACAGCTAATCAGTTTATATAAATGGAATCTTGAGCTAGTCTGAAATTAATAAGGTAAATATGGCTTCTTTATACATGTGATCAGACTGTGGGTGGAGGATGGGACATGTGTGATCCAGTGCACATTAAGGGTTTCAAGCTAGGACCAGTGAGATGGCTTAAAAGTTACAGAAAGGCACTTGTTTGCAACATAATAACCTGGACTCAATCTTTGAGACCCAAATGGTGGAAGGATAGACCTTCCACAGGATCCCACAACATGTGCATGCGTGCATGCAGACGTGAAGGCAGGCAGACACACACACACACACAGAGAGAGAGAGAGAGAGAGAGACAGAGACAGAGACAGAGACAGAGAGAGGCAGAGAGAGATTCTAAAAAAATTTAAGATGTAGAAATTTTTAAAATAGTCTTTGAATTAGTAGATTAATTAACTATTGCTAATATTTCTGACAGATGCTATTCTAGAGAAGTTCAATCAAAATGGCACTTTAAAATTGTGTGTGTGTGTGTGTGTGTGTGTGTGTGTGTGTGTGTGTGTGCCCGAGCACGTGCACACATGTCCACAGCAGGCAGGTGGTGATAAGGAGACAACTGTGTGGCATTGATTCCCCTCCATCCACCTTTACAGGGGTTGAAGAATCAAATCCAGATTGTTGGCTTGAGGCCTGCAAGCCACCTCACACGATCAGGACGGCCTTTCTGATTTCACCTTGTTATTTTCACGACCCACACTCAGCTCCCACCTCAAACTATCATCAAGATAGACTACAGTTAAACACACATGACAATTCCCAATTCCTGCTTTGTTGGATGCTGAGGACTGGGGCCTGAAAGTCAGTGAGGTGTGTGAGCAGTGCTCTCAGATGAAGAGCCTAAGTTAAAGATGTATTTAGCTTATGTATGTGAGTACACTGTAGCTGTCTTCAGACACACCAGAAGAGGGCATCAGATCTCATTATGGAAGGTTGTGAGCCACCATGTGGTTTCTGGGATTTGAACTCAGAACCTCTGGAAAAGCAGTCAGTGCTCTTAACTGCTGAGCCATCTCTCCAGCCTGAAGAGACTAGTTTAGAGCCTGCTGCACCAGAATAGTTAGTAACTCTTAGAAATTCCCAAATTTGGGCCAAATTAACTCTGTTAGTAAGGCTTTTAAGACCCTGCCCTTGGCTGCAAACTTTTAAAATTACTAGGGTAGGGCTGGATAGATGGTTCAATGGTTTAAAAGCATTGTCTGCTCCCAGCACCAACATGGTGGCTCCAGTTCCAGAAGACCCAACATCCTCTTCTGGGCTCCCTTGAAACCAGGCACACACATGGAACACAGACATAATACAGCAGCAAAACACTCAAACACATAAAATTTTAAAAGGTTTTTTAAAAAAAACTAAGTTTATGGCTTATAAACAGTATGTTTGCCAAAAAGACTGGTTTTGTAAGATGTGCTGATCCCAATTCTGTCCTTTGATTTTTGAGACAGTCTCATATACTCAGGCTGGCCTTGAACTCCTAGTACTCCTACTTCAGCCTCTCTGGGGTGGAGGAACAGCATGTACCACTGCAGGGGCCTGAGGTAACCCACAATCTGGCTGTTCACAGACCACTAAGGAAAGGGAACCTTTACGAGTCTCCCAACTGTTAACACGATTAAGTGAGCTCACATGAAAAAGCTCCCAGAGGAGTGACTGATAGAGCTTCAATAATAAACCTCGGCTACCCTCGTCTTACTAACAAACACCAAAAACTCAGAGGGAAAAGCTACAAATGAAAGAGTTCTGATGTAGGTTGTATCCCCCATCAAGGAATGAGGTTTATGTTAAAATACCTTCTTGGATAATGAACACTTCCACACTAAGATTTATACCTGTGTTTATAGGAATGATATTTGTAAATACAAAAGTGGAAGCATTCCAAACGCCCATCAACTGCTGAGAGGACAAAACATCATCAATACAATGGAAAACGTAAGGTGTGCTGGCTTCCACTTTTAATCCCAGCACTTGGGAGGCTGGGGAGCAGATCTCTGTGAGTTCAAGTCCAGGTTCGCTTACAGGGGGCGTTCCAGGGCTAGAGCTACACGATGAAAACCTGTCTGAAAAAAAAAAACAAAAAACAGGAGGTGGGGAGAAGAGGAAGATGAGGAGGAAAAGGAAAAGGAAGAAGAGAATGAGGAGGAGGAGGAGGAGGAGAAGGAAGAAGGGAGAGGGGAAGTGCATTTACAAAAGACTGAATATTGTGTGGTGCCATTAACGTCCAGAATACAGCAAATTCTCAGGGGCAGAAAATAAACTAGGGTCGCCAAGAATAGAGAGTAAGAGGAATACAGAGTTCTCCTTGGTGTCACTGAAAACTTCTCTAAGGGACAGCGAGATGGCTCAACAGCTAAGAGGACTTGTCCTTCCAGAGGATCCAAATTTAATTCCCAGTACATATGTGGTAGATCACAATAGTTTGTAAACTCTGCTTCCAGGGGATCCAATACCCTTTCCAAAATCTTCACAGGCACTGTGGTACATATATACAAATGCAGGCAAAACACTCAAAAGAAGAGGGAGGGAGGAGGGAGGGAGGAAGGAAGGAAGGGAGGAAGGGAGGAAGGGAGGAAGGGAGGAAGGGAGGAAGGGAGGAAGGAAGGAAGGGAGGAAGGGAGGAAGGAAGGAAGGAAGGAAGGAAGGAAGGAAGGAAGGAAGGAAGGAAGGAAGGAAGGAAGGAAGGCTTTCTAGTAACATTCAGTGCTAGTTAATTGATACTTTAAGGTTACAATAAATTATATCCTTTAATCGAGTAAATTATAATTACAAAAACCTTCACCAGACCTAAACACAATCAGTCTAATCCCAGCTGCTCGAGATAGCCTCAGCCTGACACAAGGCACAGCAGCAGTCAGGACACACGCTTGGGTCACCTCACAAGATGTCTCATTGCTGTGCCCCACAATGATACTGCCCAGCTCTGCCCCTTGGAGAGCTAGGAAAGTCACTCCAAGGAGCTTAATTCATTATTTTAAAACAAGAGAACACTTGTAAAACTTGATCACATTCAGGACAAGAAAGCAAGTTATGAAACCTTCCATGAAGGGCTGGGGATAAAGTTCAGGGTTGGAGCGCCTACCCAGCACACACAGGCCCAGGGTCCACCTCAGTACGCCCCTCCATTATTCCTGAGGTAACACCTTCTAAATCTGTATCTTATCTTTGCTGCCCAGTTTCCTTCTGGGAGGCCCTCCCATGGGGCCGCTTTCCCTATGTACCTACATTGCTGGATTTCTCTCCTGAAGCTCTTAAATCTGATCTCTGCTTCTTTGTCCTAGTGATTCTGTTCCTTCTCTGCATTTCTCATCCAAGAATCCCACCCAGTGAACAAACTTCAATTAAGTGGTCACATCGTTCACATATGAATAGCAATGACCAAATCATGTAGAAAGCTAACTTGTTTTTTAAGAAGTGGGGTGGTGGCTTCTTTTTTTTTTTTTTTTTTTTTTTTTTTTTTTTTTTTTTTTTTTTTTTGGTTTTTTTCAAGACAGGGTTTCTCTGTATAGCCCTGGCTGTCATGGAACTCACTCTGTAGACCAGGCTGGCTTCGAACTCAGAAATTCACCTGCCTTTGCCTCCCAGAGTGCTGGGATTACAGGCGAGCGCCACCACCGCCCAGCACAGGGTGGTGGTTTCAAGACAGGGTTCTCTATACAGCCCTGGCTGTCCTAGAACTCACTATGTAGATAGACCAGGTTGGCCTCAACCTCAAAGAGATCTGCCAGCCTCTGTTGGGATTAAAGACTTGGGCCACTATGGGCCACCGCCTGGCCTAAGAAAACTTCTTTTAAAGGCCACCATAAAAGTCTAGCTCCATGCATTTACTCCACATGCATACAAAGATGCCACTTCCACTGTCAGCTCATAGGAAACTGAAGGAGGCTGTGCATGTGCAGCTCAGTGTTTCTTGTTACAGTGAATTTTAGTTCCTCAAACTGTATCAATCATAGTTGAAATGATAAGGAGTAAGCTGGGGATTGGATCTAATGATTTGTCTTAATTCAGCTCCCAAATCACACGGGAGTCTGCATGTCCAGATGCTGAGGGTTCCTGTCCTCAATTTGTTTTTGGTTAATCATTAAAGAGTCAATGGCCAGTGGCTGCGTAGTATGAAAGAGGCGGGACTTTTAGGATTCTTGGGTGAGAAATGCAGAGAAGTAACAGAATCACTAGGACAAAGAAGCAGAGAGATCAGATTTAAGAGCTGTAGGAGAAAAACCCAGCAATGTAGATGCAAAGAAAAGCATCCCTATGGGAGGGCCTCCCAGAAGGAAACAGGGCAGCAAAGATAAGATACATATTTAGAAAGTGTTAACTCAGGAATAGTGGGAGGGAGCATGCACTAGTCATGGGGAGGTTTAGAAGTGCCAGGCGTTGAGCTAGTTAAGGCAGATTAAATATAAATGGTGTGTGTGTGTGTGTGTGTGTGTCGGTCTGTCTGTCTGTCTGTCTTTCATTTGTGAATCTAGAGATCTTGGGCGAGTACAGAGCCACATCCGCACCTGCTGGGAGCATGGAGCAGACCCTTTAATAATCCATCACTATAGATACATTAAATGATCTGCAGACTAAATCATCAGCTGTAGCAAACAATGTCTGACTTGTCTAAGTTAATTTCTCCAAAAGCTATTCAGTATTTAGCACAATATTCAAGGCACTTTCACTAGCTGGGAAGAAACAAACCATCAAAAACCTGCATGAGTTACAACAATGCAAAGAAAAGAATTCAGTGCTCTGCTTGGTGCCAAGGTCAACATCTCTTCCACAGTGTCGTTCTAACCCTACAGGCCAAGGCCCGAAATCAGGCCAGGCTCAATCATCCATTTTGAATTTCTCCTTGAGCAGCGAGAAAAAAATCCTCCACTGGATCTAGTGGCCTCAAAAGATAGACTTCAATAGCCTGTGGCAACCACAGAGCTTCAAGTTCCAAGAGACAAGGGCTAGGAGTGCAGCTCAAGTGACAGAGTGCTTGTGTAGCATGCATTCCAGCACCACACAAAACTAGGCTTGGAGACACACAGACACACACACACACACACACACACACACACACACCTGTATCTCTGCACTCAGGAGGCAGAGGCAAGCAGAGTCAGAAGTGAAGTGACCCTCAGTTACTCAGCAAGTGCGCCAAAGCTGACATGAGAGCATTTTAAACAGTCTAAAGGACAGCCTTTCTTAACTGAGACTGCATGTCAGGTCATCACCTCTCCACTGCCCACGCCAACGTTCCTGAAACGAACCAAACCTTTTCTAAAATGCTCAATCCCAAATAACTTACTCTCTGTTTCTCCACTAAGAAATGGTCTCTTTCTCATTTACTATAGCTCTGTAGAGGGTTCTTTCCAGACTCAAAGTCTTGGCTAAGTTATAAAAAGGCCTGACCTTACCTAGTTTTCTCTTTTAAATCGACAGCTCTTTAATTGCTAGAGAAAAAGTTATATGTGCAAATATTAAATGTTGTTTTCAGCTAGATGTTGGTTACATTGCCAAGGTACGTGCATGCAGAGTAGAAGAGAGAGGGCAGAATTCTGGGGGAGAGGGTGTGCATCTGAGTGAGAGAGTGCACGTGTATGTCAGTATCTTCAGGGCTGACCACATTGCTTGTGAGTACTCAGAACACCTCTCCCAGACAACTCCCTCGGCACACTAAGCCTGAAATTTCAAACATGTGAATCCGCTCAAGGCTGACAACAGGGATTTCCACAATGCCAAGTGCTTCTTTGTGATCCAACCATGAGTGGCTAATCAGGAGAGAAGGGACATTTGTGGTCTTGTGACAGGAGCAGACTGCTGAACTCTATTAGGAAGAATGAATGACACCATGACAGGACAGACAGCAGTGCACAAACACGATAAAAACAGTGCCTGTCTCCAAAGTCACATGCAAAGAGACTGGGGTCTTCAGAGAAGGACACCAGCTAGGGATGCCTGGACATTGTATTTAACATGACAGGTTAAATACAAAGAGGCGGCAAGATGGCAGACAGACACTATGATGCCACCAAGAGCAAGTAAAAGGGGTGAGGGGAGCAGTTGCTGAACTGCTAAAATATGGTAGAATAATAAAATACTTTATGCTTGCAGAACTATTTCAGGGAAGAGACTGGCAGGGAATATAGCTATAATAGGCAAAATACAGAGTGCAGGCAGAGAACGCTAGGAGGAAATGAGGGGTGGTGGGCACAAGGTCTTGGACTCTATACCAGAGAACTGGGCTAGAGCACTCAAGGAGAGCTAGCCTAGAGCACTGTAGAGGGATTTTAATCCAGCAACATGGCTACTCTGTCTGGCACACACATTTAATCTCAAACAATGAAGGTAAAGTTAGTTTGTAGAAGGAAGCACCCATGTTTGAAAGTGATGTCTAATTGAGTGACAAACAAAGTGGCAAATCTGAGAAAGATTTGACAAACTAGGATATGCCCAACTCTCATGAGAACAGACAGGAATGGGAAGCGACTTGAGGGAACAGTGCAGAGAGATAAGGCAGTTTTACCAGGATAGTTATAGACGGGTTGCTGAGAGAGAACAAGCTAGACAGGCGAAGACAGAAGGAGCCAGAAGATTAGAACAGATTGCCAAGCTAGTACGAGGCCAAGCAAAGCAATTCAATCAGAACCTGAAAGAAGCCAGATTGAATTAGTCAACATGAGAAGAATTTGAGCCAGAACCGCTGAGTTGAACCAGCCAATCAGAGATCAGAAAGAACAAAAAAAGGATGAGCTTATTCAGCAGTAAGTCTCAGAGGCTGTAAACATTCTAGGCCTAGATAAGATTGTAGGGAGGCTAGAAGCTTCCAGGAGTAGGCCTAGGTTAGCAGAGCCTCGAAGATGACAATTATATCAGACAAATAAAAGATGCTGTTACAGAGCACTGAGGGGGAGCCAGGCTGGAGCACTGAGGGGATGAAGTAGAACTTTTATGAGAATGAAAGAGACATAAACATAATCTGAAGGTGTTAGCCATTTCCTCTTCTTGGACCAGCTTTCTGGGCAAAACCTTCAAATAAGAGGTAACAGCTATGTAAATAAATGAATTCAGGAACACCATTGAAGCCTAGCATAGAACATGGTCTAGCCGGGAACACTACAGGCAAATACTAGCTTCTCCCAGATACTCCTTGTTTTTGGAAAGAAAAGTTCTGATAAAAAACAATAAGGAAGACATGTGGGTCACAGAGACAACTCTAGCAGGCTGTCTCCTCACAGAGTAACCAATAAAGTGGTCATCTGGATGAGGTGGAAGAATGTTCTATGAACCCCCAGCAAGAGAAAGAAGAGGAGACAGTGGAGGGGAGGCAGGAAGGGACAGAGGGAAGAGGGAAATGGAGGAGATGGGAGGCAGAAAGGGACAGAGGGAGGAGGGAGAGTGGAGTGGAGGCAGGAAGGGACAGAGGGAGGAGGGAGAGTGGAGTGGAGGCAGGAAGGGACAGAGGGAGGAGGGAGAAGGGAAAGTGGAGGAGATGGGAGGCAGGAAGGGACAGAGGGAGGAAGGAGAGTGGAGGTGAGGCAAAAAGGAACAGAGGGAGGAGGGAGAGTGGAGGGGAGGCAGGAAGGGATAGAGGGAGGAGGGAGAGTAGAGGGGAAGCAGGGACAGAGGGAGGAGGGAGAGTGGAGGGGAGGCAGGAAGGGACAGAGGGAGGATGGAGAGTGGAGGGGAGGCAAAAGGGAACAGAGGGAGGAGGGAGAGTGGAAGGGAGGCAGGAAGGGACAGAGGGAGGAGGGAGAGTGGAGTGGAGGCAGGAAGGGACAGAGGGAGGAGGGAGAAGGGAAAGTGGAGGAGATGGGAGGCAGGAAGGGATAGAGGGAGGAAGGAGAGTGGAGGTGAGGCAAAAAGGAACAGAGGGAGGAGGGAGAGTGGAGGGGAGGCAGGAAGGGATAGAGGGAGGAGGGAGAGTAGAGGGGAAGCAGGGACAGAGGGAGGAGGGAGAGTGGAGGGGAGGCAGGAAGGGACAGAGGGAGGATGGAGAGTGGAGGGGAGGCAAAAGGGAACAGAGGGAGGAGGGAGAGTGGAAGGGAGACAGGAAGGGACAGAGGGAGGAGGGAGAGTGGAGGGGAGGCAGGAAGGGACAGAGGGAGGAGGGAGAGAGGCTTCTGAGAAATCTCTGAGTGAAGCCATTTCTGCAGGAACTCTCCCTTCACACCATCCTCTGGGAGGCAGAAAATGCCCTTGCCCGATGTGCTGATGAAGCAGAGATACAGAAAGACCCCTCTACAGCTCATTCCCATCATCACTCAAGAGGCTGAGGCAGGAGGATGGTGGATTCAAGGACAGGCTGGGCTGCAACATAAAGTTCTAAGCCCCCTGAGGTGGATCCATAACCAGATAGTCAAAACAAAAGGAAAAAGAGCAGAAAAGAAGCTGAAACACCAAAACCAATGAGACAGTCAACGAAAGCTCCTCATAGGACCTTATTGTTCTGTGAATGAAACATGAAATAAGGGAGGACAGGACTCCCAAGTTACAAGGAGGAATCTGTCTGCTTGCTTGTTTGTTTGTTGTTTGTTTGAGACTGAGTTTCTCTGTGTAGCCCTGGCTGTCTTGTAACTCACTTGGTAGACCTAGTTGGCCTCGAACTCAGAGATCTGCCAGCCTTTGCTGAGTGCTGGGATTAAAGGCGTGGGTCACCACTGCCTGGGATGAGAAGATTATTATAGACACAAGGGAGAAAGCAGGCAGAGAGAAGGATCCAGGCTGAACATGGCCACCTGACTTAAGTCATACCATGAAAGGAGTGGGGGAGGGGGAACAGGAGAGAAGCTGCTGACCAAGAGAGCAGTGTAGCCAAAATGACTGAGTTACAAAGGGATCAGGCTGTGGTGAAGGGAATCAAAGCCCAGCCCCCAGGAGGGAGAGGCTGAAGACAGCTCCCTCATTCACACACACACACACACACACACACACACACACACTCACACACACTCAAATAAAAAAAATATGTAGCTTGGTCTTCATGTGGGTGCCCCAACAGCTAGAGCAGGGAATGACCTACCTCCATTGCCAATCTGTGGAACCGTGCTCCCTTAACTGGGCTGCCGTGTCCTGGCCCCAGTGGGAAAGGATGTGCCTAGTCCTGCAGAACTTGAGGTGCCAGAGGGACTGGTACCAGGGGTGGGAGTGGGGTGAAGGGGTGAGGATGACCTCTCCCCTCTCAGAAGTGAAGGGGAGAAGTAGAGGAGGGACCTGTGTATGTGCGGAGGGGGTGCAATTGGGATGTAAAGTGAATAAATAAATTAGTGAAAAAAGGTTTAAAACATAAAGAGCTCTAATATTAAAACATTCTAGTGTTTAGACAAAATTAGAGTCAGCTCTCATTACACAAAGCCAGCCTGTGTTGTTCATGACTCAGTCAAGGACAGAGCAGGAGAGCTATGTGAGGAACCGGCAGGACGGGTAGTGCCTGCTATAGGTTGGTTTCTTGAAGTACCCTCTCTTGAAGCTCCCTCAGAGCCATCAGACAGCACGGTCCCAACAAACCCACTGATCCACAAGAATAATGCTCTCTTACGTGAGAAGGCCACAGGGCCACCCACTAGTGTTATTATTAAGGTAACACTCACTTTTAACCTTTCCCTTGGTAATCAGAATACTGAAGTGCTGTCTGCATGTTCTAATTAGATAATAGATAAATTAGATAAATAGATAAATGTCTAATTACACAATAGATAAATTAAGAGAATCGCTTACATGAAACACCATAATGCTGACAAAGAATTCAAACACTTCAACATAAGATATCAGGCTTTCAAATGCCTTTGCTTAAACGCCAACAATTTTTAAGTGAAGTGAGTTCTCTATAAGTGATGATTACGTGGCATTGTTTGACGTGGATACAGAGAAGGAAGAGAAGAGTGGGGCTGGGAGGGCAACTGAGAAGAGACAGGACTCCCAAGAAGACAGAGACAAGCGTGTGTGCAAGCACCTCTGTAGTAAAAAGCTAGCTTGATTCTTAAAATACATCAATAGAAATTTTTAACAAATATAAACACACAAGGGTGGTGGTGGTGGTGGTGGTGATAATGATTTGAGTGTCCCCGTGTGAACCAGAGGAGGATACTGAAGCCCCTGAAGCTGTAGTTACAATTCATCACCAGGTGACTCACAACAGTTTGTAACTCCAGTCCTAGGAGACCCATTGCTCCCCACACCAGGCATGAACACGGTACACAGACATATATGCAGGCATAAAAACAGAAATATGAAAGTAAAGAAATGCAACTTAAAGGGCTGGATAGATGGCTCAGCGGTTAAGAGCACCAACTGATCTTCCAGAGGTCCTGAGTTCAATTCCCAACAACCACGTGGTGGCTCACAGCCATTTGTAATGAGATCTGACTCCCTCTTTTGGCATGTCTGAAGATGGTTGAAGTGTGCTTACATATAGTAAATAAATAAATCTTTAAAAAAAAGAAAGAAATGCAACTTAAAAAAATTTTAACGTTTTTGTTTTGGTTTGGTTTTTAATTAAATGAGCCAATTGGGCAGTGGTGGCATACACCTTTAAATCCAGCACTAGGAAGGCAGAGTCAGGCAAAGTTCTGTGATTCTGAGGTCAGTTTGGTCTACAGAGTGAGTTCCAGGACAGTCAGGGCTACACAGAAAAACCCCTGAATCAAAATAATGAATAAACAAATAAGTGAATGAATAAAACTGTACTTGCCACCATACACACAGCAGTAGTCTCTCTAATCAACACACTGAGCACATCTTTGATGTCCCACAAAAGCTTTCAGTTGATCAAGCAGTTAACTCTTCCATTTGGACCAGATTCACCAATGCACACAACACCAGAGAACCTATCAGCCACTGACTACAGTACCAGAGTCTGCCTGCTTTTCTCTCATCAAAGGCAGAGCTACAAAACCTCCTTCATTCCCCCTCTGGCCTGTGTGAAATCTACAGAGCCAATTTAATGATAAAATCAAAGTCACTTACTTTGTGTGTGTGAACATGTATGTATGTGCATGCATTCCTGCAAGAGACCATCTTGCTTTATGTTTGTGTGTACCTGTGTGTATGTGCATGCATGCCTGCAAGGGACCATCTTGACTAGGGTAGTGGAAGGGGGAAGGCCCCACGTAAAGGTGGGTAACATTCTCCAGGCTTGAGTCTTGATGTACATCAAGAGGGACCAAAGCAAGAACACCCCCGTCTCCCCACTTCCCAGCTGCCCACGCTGTGCTCACTGCTCTCTGACACACACACACACACACACACACACACACACACACACACACGACTGCTCAGTGATCTCAAGTGCCTGTTGCCTTGACTTTCCCATGAGGAACTTGAGCCCAAGGAAACCTTTGGTTCCTTAAGTTGCTCTTGTGAGGTGTTTTATCACAGCAACAGAAAAAGGAACTAAGTCATATATATCTAAGCTGATTCAGAACACCAAGAAAGTTGAAGGAAGCGCATTTTCTCAGGTATTAAACATATTTTTGAATAGGCTCAAACTTTGAAAATATCTTGGATAGAATTTGAAAATGTCATCCTGAGTGAGATGACTCAGTCACAGAAGAACACACATGGTATGCACTCACTGATAAGTGGATATTAGCCCAAAAGTTCTGAATACCCAAGATTCAATTCCCAGACCATATGAAGCCTAAGAAGAAGGAAGACCAAAGTATGGATGCTTCAGTGCTTCTAAAAGGAGGGACAAAATACTCACAGGAGGGAATATGGAGACAAAGTGTAGAGCAGAGACTGAAGGAAAGGCCATCCAGAGAATGCCCTACCTGGGGATCCATCCCACATATAGTCACCAAACCTGGATGCTACTGTGGATGCCAGGAGGTGCTTGCTGACAGAAGCCTGATATGGCTGCCTCCTGAGAGGCTCTGCCAGAGCCCGGCAAATACAGAGGCAGATGGTCACAGCCAACCATCGGACTGAGTGCAGGGTCCATGATGGAGGAGTTGGAGAAAGGACTGAAGAAGCTGAGGGGGTTTGCAGCCCCATGGGGAGAGCAACGGTGTCAACTGGCCAGACCCCCAGGAGTTCCTGGGGACTGGACCACCAACCAAAGAGTACATAGACAAGGAAGGACCCATGGCTCTGGCCGCATATGTGGCAGAGGATGGCCTTGTTGGACATCAGTGGAAAGAACAGCCCTTGGGCCTGAGGGTGTTCGATGAGTAGGTGGGTAGGTGAGAGAGCACCCTCATAGAGCCAGGGAGAGGGGGTTGCAATAGGGGATTTCTGAAAGGAAGACCTGGAAAAGGGGAAACATTTGAAATGTAAATAAAGAAAATATCTAATTAAAAAAGAAAATATATTTTAATTAATATTTTAATGACATATACCATTTCACATGGTGACTTAACTTTCTAAAACTAAAAAAAGCTCTGCTAAGATCTAAGTTTGGCCTAAACAGCCAAATGGCCCACACCTGCCTCACTCTAAGGGATCAGATCCCTTCTTCTTGCTCCCACAGGAATGTGCGCACACATAACTCACACACGCTTGTAATCCTGGGACTCAGGACATGGAGGCACAGGTACTGCAGCAACTCCAAGGCTAACCTGGTCTACACAGAGCACAGATACTGCAGAAACTTCAAGGCTAAACTGGTCTACATATGGAGTTCCAGAACAGCCAGGACTACTTAGTAAGATCGGGTATCTCCAAAACAAAGCAATGGGGGCTGGAGAGAGAATTCAGTGGCTAAAAGCACTGACTCTCTGTCACAGGACCTCGGTTTGTGTCCCAGCACCCACAGTGTTGAGTACAACTGCTTATAATTCCAAGTCCTGAGGATCTGACACCCTCTGACCTCTGAGGACTCCTACTTGTATACAGTGCACATGCATTTACTTACACACACATATAAAATAAAATAAACCTTTTTAAATCAACATAACAAAACAAAGTCAAATAAACCAAAAAGATCAATAGAGCCAGGGTCACAGTGCCAGAAAGCAAGCGCATCTGTGGCCCGCTGCCCCTCAGAAGGCACTGCTCCGTCCTGGCCCAGCGCTTGGGGCCCCTCCCTACCACCTTCCTCCCTCTAAGCCACTCTACTCAGGTCTGGGGCTGAAAGAGGGATTTTTGTTTGATGGATGGTTGGGTTTTTAAATAATGTAAGTCTTGTTCTGTGTGAGTGTTCAACTCCTTTGAGACTTCTTTAATATCTTGTGAAATCAGGACTGGGGCATTCCCAGCAGAGGCCAGAGACTAACCAGAGGCCCTGGCACTGACCCTTCTCCTGCAACTTGGAGAAGATTAAAGATGCCACAACTGTCAGCCCCTCAACTGACGCTCCCCTTAGCAAGCTGCAGTTGTCCAAACACCAGCAATCAGGATATGACCTAGTGTAGTGTCTCTGCTCACTGGCTACTTTCCTTTGTGCGTTGATGTTTACTAGTGAACATGCCAAAGAACAGACTGAGGTGAGAGTTCACTCAGGAAGACAGATGAGGAAAATGGCCCTTAAGATAGACTTAGCCTATCCTCAAGAGTTTTATGCTGTATCCTTAAGAATACAGAGGCCAGGAACAAACATACAAACAAGTCCTGAGGCTCGAGCCTGTACACGATGCTGGTGTGAAGGTCAGTCCCAGCCCAGCACAATGAGGACAGAGGTGAGGCATCCAAGCAGGGCCCTGATGGCTATGAAGGGAGTGGGCAGCTGATTCTCCATCAAACAGTCATGAAGGTCCGAGCGCGTGGCCCCATGCCGGCAAGCGCCATGCAGGAGCATCTGCTGCCGCGAGCAGTGCACACCACAAAGATGGAAGGAGAGAATCATGAAGCTCCAACTCTGAGCAGCACACACAGGTGAGATGCACGTGGGGTGAGAACTGCAGGCGTGCTAGAGCACTGAGGAACAGGAAAGGGTGGGCGGCAGAGCTCAGGCTACCAGCTTTGAAAACTCTGTATTGGCGTCTGTTTACTGAGGTGAAAACAGACTGGGCAGAGTACCAACCCTCCTTTGCACACATGACGTCAGGACAGTAGGCCACTGTTATACACAAGGACTCAGGTCATGGGCTTCAGCCATGGCGTGGGCTTAGAAGTCGGCAACATAAAAGACAGTGTAAAAGCCACGGTATCTGGAAAGAAGACGAATGGAGAGGAAAGAGGAGACTCTCCAGCCTAGGACAGACAAGCAGAAGCAGTCACGAGAATGAGGATAGTGTGTGTAAGGCGGGGTTTCATCAAGTTGACCCTGCTTGGAAGCAGCGAGAAGGGGATGGGCCCCTGAGTGGCTCACGCAGCCATGGGAAGTGGGACATGCGAGTGCGTGAGACCCGGGCTCCTGCCTAGCACAGGCCAAGATGTAACAGACCTCACTTGGGAAAGACTGTTTTTCCTGTGAAGAAGAGAAAAGACTGGGCCACTAACTATATAGGAAGAAGCTGACTGAGCAAGCGATGACTTTCTGTTAAAGACACATCAGTCGACTTTACCAACAAACAGAAAGAGACAGCAGAGGAAACAGAAGAGGAACAAAATGGTAGCAAAACTCTGTGGAGGAGGTGGAAGAGCTGAGGCATGGTGTGGGCAGAGACAAGCCCTTCCTATCCTAGAACCAGCACCATGATGCATGAAGACATGCCAGAGGCCTGGCTACCCAAAGTCACGTGACCCCACAGCAGGAGGGTGCCTCGGGGATTCTGGACTCTGCTGTTTTTTTCATAAGCATGAAGCTGAGCTAACAGTAGGAGAGCGGAGGATGCATGAGAGTCTGATGAGAAGCTAAGACGACACCCATCACGGTAGCTCTAAAGGAATGATGAGCCTGTTTGGTTCTAGTTACAACTTCATGGAATTCTAGAAATAACTTCTCTTTAGTTATAAATAAACACATTCATAGAAAGAATTAGATTTTTGAATGTTTATGTGTTAAGCACACATACACACACACACACACACACATATATATATATATATATATGTGCATGCATACACGTATTCATATGTGTGTGCACACATGGAATGAAGCCGTAGACTGACTGACACTGGGTGTCTCTCTTGGTCATGACTTGTACTGAGGCAGGGTCTCTTGCTGAGCCAGGAGCATGACAATCTGCTGTGTAACTAACCAGTCTGCCCAGAATCCCACATTTCTCTCCGGAGTTCTGGGATTACAGAAGGATGGCCATGCCCACTGGATTCATATCTGGATGAGCAAGCACCCCGGGACCGGGAAGCATGCCTTTAACTCCATCTTTGGAAATTGAATCCAAGAAAACATCCCCTCTCCCAGAAAGAATAATTCATATACACCCTGCAATTCCAAAGGTTGGCTGCATCATTATCATGTTTAAGAAGAAAACTAACAACAAAGTACTCAGGGAGCACTCAAAGTGGAGACTGACTTTCTGTGTTCTGTATGAAATAATATACAGACGCCTATGTTTTAGTATTCCTGAAGATTGGCATTGAGAAATGACTCAGTGGTTAAGGACCAAGAGCACTCAGGTTCCCACAAACCACACCAAGCAGCTGACAACCACTTGTAACTTAGTTCCAGGGGATCTAATGTCCTCACCTGGCCTGCATGCACTCGCACATGTGTGTGTGTGTGTGTGTGTGTGTGTGTGTGTGTGTGTGTAGTGCCACCACACTCACACATACACATAAAACTAAAATAATTTTTTTTTGTTTGTTTGTTTGTTTTGAGACAGCATTTCTCTGTATAGCCCTAGCTGTCCTGGAACTCTGTAGACCAGGCTGGCGTCAAACTCAGAAGTCTGCCTGCCTTTGCCTCCCAGAGTGCTGGGATTATAGGCGTGTGCCACCACCGCCCAGCCTAAAATAAAATTTAAAAATACAAAATCCTGGGGATGAAGTACATGGGTAAGTGATCAGGGATTAGATGAAACTTGATTGGTTCTGTGTTTGTAATTATCACTACTGGTGATGCAGTCTTAGTTTACTAATCTCTTATGGAAATTTGAAAGTTTCCTCCCATAGTACAGAGATACACAATATTAATCCAAAAGGGTAAAATGGGGTCTATATTTATCTTATGCTTCCTGTAAGGTAATACTATCGTTTCATAAACTTTAGCTTGCATCCTTAACAACTGAGGATACTATCAAAACAAAATCCAGTCCATTTCAAAAGTAATGGTCCTTCTCTCCTCTTTCAGGCCCCACCCTGGTCCCTCCTGGCCTGTGAGTGGCACACTACCTGAGAGCAGCGACATCCTGTAGCTAGGAAGCCTTTCCTAGGTGACATTTCATCGACAGAGAAGAATACTGGTAATTGAAAGGGTTCCGTCTTCCCTTTCCAGGTGGATCTCTAACCCTTGCAGCTCACAAAGCCACTGCAATGAAAGCTCGGCTGCAGTAACTGCCAACAAGGACAAAGCGGTCAGGAGAACTGCAACAGTAGGAATAGGGGGCCTGCCCTTGCTGCCTCGGGCAGGTCCACTTACAGCCAGACACTTAGCTCTGTGGTGAGTGTGGGCTGCAAAGGATGCTCGGGAGGGAAAGTCAGCAATGAGAAGTTCCCCTCTGGGCCAGCCTCACCCTGGCAAGCTCCTTAGCTGTCTCCCTACTGCTGCAGGTGGCTAACCAGGTGAACTTCACTGCTCAGGACCAGAGAGAGCCAGCATTCCATTGGCCATCAGAGGCCAGCTGGCTCAGCCAGGGTGCTCTGACTGGTTTTACTGACATGACTGGTTATTCCAGGGGTGTACATTACTTCTGAGAACAACAAAGAACATTTTCTTTACAAAGAACCAGTATTCAGAGCACATCCGATTTTTAGCTACAAACTACCTATCTATTTCAGGGATTTTGGGGCTGAATAATTCACGGGCATTTCTAGAGAATTTTTTTAAAGACTGGGTTGGAACCTAGGAATCTGTATTTTTAAGCCATCAGTGAGTTAAAGTTTTTAGGTTTAGAAACTAATAACCCAGCGTGACCTAAGCAAAAATGTGAGCATTAATTCCTAAGAGGGACCTATTTAATTTGAAAAGTAATTTTCAAATCAACTTAATTAAACTGAACATAATTAAAACATCTTCTCCAAAGAATAAGACCCCAATTATAGGTAAGTAAAATAAAAAAGTTAAAAGATATTTATTTTTGTGAATGTGTTTAAGTATTATCTGTCTGAATGTATGCAATATTTATCTTATGTGTGCCTGGTGCCCAACCAGAGAGGGTATTAGATCCCCGGAACTAGATATGGACGGTCATAAACTACCATGTAGATGCTGGGAACTGAGAACTGAACCCAGGTCGTCAGCAAGAAAGCAAGTGTTCATAACCACTGAGCCATTTTTCCAGCCCCAAATCAAAATTTTAATTTAAAAAACATTTTTTAAAGAGCTCAAAGGCAGGTGTGGTAGAGAGTGCCTTTAATCCCAGCACTTGGGAGAGAGAGGCAGGTGGATCTCTGAGTAGAACTAAAACAGAACTTTTCCAAGGCTGGCACAGCTGACATTTAAGCCTGAATTATTTGGTGGAAGCTACCGTGGGTACCCTAGGCTATCCCTCTCACATCTTACCTAACAATAGAATTGGTAATTTTGCTAAAATGAAAGCAAGACCCTTGATCTCTACTCACCAGATGCCAGAAACTCCCAAGTTGTAAACATAATGTCTCTAGACCCTAGAACAAAAGCACCTAGAACACCTGACTAAAGGGACCATGCTCCACAGACAAAGGCAACACTGAGCAGGAGTCCAAGCTCTGCTGGCAGGAAGGTTTGTTCTGGGCAGGGTCTGAGGCCTCTTCCTGGGGATGATGAGCTAGAACAAAAGTAGCCATGACTCAGCCTGTGAAGCTCTAGCTCCAAGAGCGCTGGGGAGGACCTAGGAGTTGCCCCGCCCTGGGACACACGAGTCACAGTTAAGGCCTCGCTATGGGCTCAGGTCTGGGATGTGAACACTTCTGGATGAACACACAGGCAAGCCAACGGGGTGAGCAGGTTTGTGGCCTTTCCCTATTGCCTCTGCCCCCGAAGGCTGAGGTGAGGCTCTGAACCGGTTTTTCTCTCTTGTGCCCTAGGATATTCCCAGAATTGGCCTTCTGCCTGTCTATGGCTGCCTATAGGAGTAGAGATTTTGCCCAGAGTGGTATTCAACTAACCATCCTACAAGATGTCAGCAAATGCAGAGTGAAAATCAGAAGGGAGAGGAAGAAATAGGCTGGCCCACCATAAATCACAGTGCACTAACACAACATCCACAGTCTTCTATACCACCCCACCAACTGAGGGAAGCCTTCAAAGTCAAAGATATGTTAATCATGACATTAAAGCATTGCTTGCCTTTTTTACTGTGTGAAACCCTATTTGAAACATTTATTATATTTGTTATAGCTCAAGGGAAACACTTCACATTTACACGCGAGTGAGAAGCTACATCAGTTGCTTTTTCTTATTTGACATCATTTCTACCTGAAAGAATGAGGAAGAAATGCATATCTGACAGCTGTTTTGTCAAAAATAAATGATATCAATGAACTGAAAGTGATTTCAAACAAAAATTACAAGTTTTGAAAAGATGAGTTTGACAAACTCCAGTATTTTGGGGATGTGGCGGTACACACATTTTACATATAGGAGGTATTGAGGCAGAGAGTAAGACCTACCTTGTCGTGAACACAAGGTCTCTCACTAGAACTTGGCTGATGACCAAAGAGTGACCCTGGCCGGTCAGGGAGCTGCAGGGACCGGCCTACCTATCCCAAGTGTGAGGTGCTGGCTTCAGAGTCCAGAGATACAACTCCCCCATGATGCAGCAGACACTCCACTGACAACTACCTCCAGTTCACAGGGATTCCAATATTGCTTAATGAAATGTTCAATAAGTTCCAAATTTCCAAATAACTATACTTTTTTTTAAAAAAGCAAGCATGAAAGCTGTGTGTGACAGCACTAGCCTGTGATCCTAGCACTCAGGAGGTAGTGTCAAAGGACCTGGAATTCAAGGCTAGCCTTGGCTACATATGGAGTTCAAGGCCAATTAAGCTATATGATATTCAGTGGAAGGAAGGAAGGAAGGAAGGAAGGAAGGAAGGAAGGAAGGAAGGAAGGAAGGAAGGAAGGAAAGAAGGGAGGGAGGGAGGGAGGAAGAGAGGAACAGAGGAACAGAGGGAAGAAGGGAGGGAGGGAGGGAGGGAGGGAGGAAGGGAGGGAGGAAGAGAGGAAGAGAGGGAGGGAGGAAGAGAGGAAGAGAGGGAGGAAGAGAGGGAGGAAGGGAGGGAGGAAGGGAGGGAGGGAGGAAGAGAGGAAGAGAGGGAAGAAGGGAGGGAGGGAGGGAGGAAGAGAGGAAGAGAGGAAGAGAGGGAAGAAGGGAGGGAGGGAGGGAGGGAGGGAGGGAGGGAGGGAGGGAGGAAGAGAGGAAGAGAGGAAGAGAGGAAGAGAGGGAGGAAGAGAGGGAGGGAGGGAGGGAGGTGAGAGTCAACAAAGAACGAGCAAATGAGGGACCACAGACTTCTGAAGCAGGGCACCAGGAAAGACTATCCTCAGTTATAGGAGAAGAATATCAAACACTTCCAACTTTTCTAATGACATCAGATTACTAATTAATGAAGTTAGATTGTCTTTAAATTCCTCAACCAAAACCATTTATAACAGATTAAGTGTAGAAGGATCAAGACATTAAAGAAATCCAGAATCAAGTAAAACAGTGCTTTTTCCTCTCAAGTTTTTTTAAAAGAAAATATAGCTATTTCACATGAAACATTATTTATATAATGGCCTTAAAGTTAATTCAATTATCATGAAAAAATATTTCAGTCTAAGATGTAATCCATAAAAATCCAAAGCATGGTCAGCCTCAGTAGCAAAGAGAGGTGCTCGCCAGCCTAGCGGATGCTCAATGCTCTCAGCCCACACCACGCAGAACTGTAATGACAGAATGCACAGTAAATCACTGTTGTAAGGGAGAAAATGAGATCTAAACATTAAGTAGGCTTTAAAGGCAGTGAAATAATACATAAATAGATGTATGCATTGCTAAAAGGGTATGATTATTCAGTAGTGAAAACCTGATACTTAACAAGTGAAATAGATTCTAAATAACTATGCTTATAAAAATTCAGTCCCAGCTGGGCAGTGGTGGCGCACACCTGTAATCTCAGCACTCTGGGAGGCAGAGGCAGGCGGATCTCTGAGTTCGAGGCCAGCGGATCTCTGAGTTCGAGGCCAGCCTGGTCTACAGAGTGAGTTCCAGGACAGCCAGGGCTACACAGAGAAACCCTGGCTTGAGAAAACCAAATCCAAAAACAAAAAACCAAACAAACAAAAATTCAGTCCCAAGCCAGATGCTGGTGGCGCAAGCCTTTAATCCCAGCACTTGGGAGGCAGAGGCAGATGGATTTCTGAGTTTGAGGCCAGCCTGATCTACAGAGTGAGTTCCATGACAGCCAGGACTACACAGAGAAACCCTGTCTTGAAAAAAAAAAATCAGTCCCAACAGTTCACAAATTTTGTGAGCCCATCTATATTGCATTCTTCAGGTGATTAAAGTATACACATGGAGAGGAAGTCAGTGAAGAGCACAGGTTAGCAGCCTCCAGGGCCTGAGGTGGGAGCACGGTGGGGTGTGGTTCTAAGGGGACAAGAGGAAGGACCCTACCAAGGTCAGCACTCGGACACTTTTGCAACCCTGCAAACTGAACCTAGAGGCAGCCAGGGTCCTTCTGCAGTACTTCCTACTTCTTAGGTTTTATTTGTTTTTGTTTTTATGTATTTATGTGACTGTCTGCATTATATATGTGCACCACATGTATGCCTGGTACCTATGGCCAGAAAAGAGCTGGAGTTCAGGCAGGTGGCAGCTTCTGTGTGGAAGACTTGGAACCAAAGCCCGACCCTCTGCAAGACATTCTTAACCACTTAACCATATCTAAACCCCTGAGCCAGCTCTCCAGCTGAAGTCGACATTACTTCATATAAATGTGTATGGATCTAAAATTATCTCAAAACAAAGGGTTTTGTTTTAAAATTTATGAAACAAATTATGAGAATGAAACACAATTATCTCAACATTCAGTAGATCTAAGTCCTGACCATCATTTGACTCTGTGAGTTCAAGACTGACGTGGTCTACACAGCAAGCCGTGCTCTACACCGTGAAGCTCAAAGCAGAACAGACAAACCAAGCTGCTCACAGACTTTTTCATCAACTTCTCGGAATCCTCCCCCAGCACGCTAGAGCGGAGGCTGGGTAAAGGTGACCTGAAAGTGGGGGACATGGGACTTGCTCTTGAGAAATGCATAACAGAAGCATGACTGAACAGGGAGGGAGTTCTCGACCGCACCAGGACTGTCCAAATGGTAGGAAGGTGGAAAAGGAGTTTAAGCTACCAGGAGTCACACAAGCCAAACACTCCTCTGGCTAAGGAGGCCAGTGTGGGCCGAAGGTCACAGGAGCACAGTGCTGTGCAGCTGCTGAGTCAAGAGAACGCAGGCAGGGTGGGCGGAGAGGACTGCACAAGCAGTGTCAGGAGAGGCCGCCAATCTTCCAAGAGGTCCTGAGTTCAATTCCCAGCAACCACGTGGTGGCTCACAACCATCTGTAATGGGATCTGATGCCCTCTTCTGGTGTGTCGGAAGACAGCTACAGTGCACTTACATACATAAAAATAAATAAATCTTAAAAAAAAAAAAAAACACTATAAAAATGCAAGCATCAACTTGGCTCCCACCCACATCCAGGCTCACTGTGGCTACTTGCCAGACCCAATTTGGTAGCTGTGTTTCACTGATCCTCAACCTACGAGGCAAACGACAGGAAGGAGGAGCAACCTGAGATGACACTCAGCTTTCTGGCCTAAGAGACAGGCTGTGGGTGTTTCACACAGGGATTGTGAAAACAAAATAAAAAGACAGGCCTTCCCAGCTCCTGCTGGTGGAGAGTGTATACAAAGATGAACCTGGTTCCTGATGGTGTGGGTGGAACAGCTAAATACAGCATCAGATGTAAACAAAGCTCAAAACTGAGACAGGTGTGGGACTCTCAAGACAGGTAGCAATAAAGCTGTATAATGACATGAGCCACGCAAGGACACAAATGAGAAATGTTGCCTTGATAAAGGAAGCACCAGGGAAGAGAGCACCAGAAAAGGGAGCACCAAGGAAGGGAGCACCAGGTGAATTTAAGAAAGCCTTAAAAAGAAGAGAAAAGGCCAGGCAGCTGAGACATACTTGGAATCTCAGCACTTGAGAAAAAAAAAGCAAGAAGACAGAGTTCAAAGACTGGACTGTACCCCAAAACCCGCCTCACCAGCCAAGCACCATGGTGAATGCCTATAATCCCTGCACTTGCAAAGTTGTAGTTTTGAGGCTATCCTGGGCTACATCATGTTTTGAGAAGTCAGGAGGGGAGTGGAGAGGAGAGATGAGGAGGAGAGGTATATTTTAAAATGTTAAAGGAGAGCAGAAACCGAAGTATAAACCTTGTCTCCTTATTCCAGAAGGAGCACTCTAATGACATGCTGGGGAAGGGCAGAGGAAGCCAGTGCAGGACCAACCACAGCCATAACACGCTTCAATAAACACGCGTTTGCTACATCCAGAAGACCAGTGGCTCCCCCCCAAACAAGGTTAGCTCCTTGGCCTCCTTTGGCTGCCATTTTCTACCTCAGGACCAGCCTGCTTTCACATAAACCATGCAGGCAGAAGGACACACTTGCAAGAAGACTCGTTCATCCCTCCTAGTTTCTAAAGTCTTCTGCGTGAATCCAGGCCTGCCAGGTGCACCACCTCTAGCATTTTTTTGAAGCTTCAATGGCCCTACCCAAGAAAGGGAAGAGGCTGATGTGGCTGGCTATATGAGAAGATAAACCCCATGTGTGATCCTACCCCATGTGTGTGAGCTGTGTGCTGGAGTTGGGGGGGGGGGCGCTTATACAGCTTACGCCTCCAATTTTGCACAGCTGAACCAGGGGACACTGCCAATCACACAGTTGAGTGAGAAAGCCAAATCATAACACTGAACGACTTTCTTTACTGTGACCATGACCACCACCACTATGGCCAGGAGGAGAAACAGTGCAGAAGAGCCAGTCAGGGGCGTAGTTACCTGTGAGAGCAGCCAGCACCACAGGCCCCAACAAGTGCAGGAATGAGAGGACTCTGACAGAGCTGCACTCACCCTTGGGCTCACCGCCATGAGAAACGCCTTTGACAAGTACCGTTCCGCGATAAGCTCCCAGTCAGAAGATCACTTTTGAGACAGAATGAATCCTTCATATTTGTTTATAAAATAAACTGTAAAGGAATGCCAACATTCAGACTGAAATTAATTCTGCATGTTGCATCCACTTTCAGACTACAAAATTGGGGGTGGGGGGGGGAAAGTTCCAAGAATTCTTACTATCATTAAACACAATCAAGAAAAACAGAGCATATTCTAGTCCTAAGAAAAACACATCTTCAAAATGTCCTCCAGTTACTGAAATATGAGCCATAAATATTTATCTTTGGTTACTTTTAAAACACTTGAGAAACCATTTTATTTGAAAGAATGAAGTTTTGCCTTCATGTAAAATACCTCAACACTATCACCATAAATTAGGCTGTGCCATTTTTAATCTAAGAAAGGGAAATTACATGTTCTGGAAAAAGGGAAACTTCCAAGACTGTCTCCTGTCTCACTCTGCCAGTCTCAGTGGCAGGTTGGGATTCCACTGGGAAAAGAAAACTTCCTTGACCAGCTCCTCCTCAGTAATCAACGCCACCTCAGACCTAGCAGTCTGTCTCACTGCAGCTCAGCTCGACTACTGTTCCCAACATGTAGTGTATGATCACCAAGGGTAAGGTCATACGGTGTCTACAATGGCACAGTGTCCCAACACTGAGCTTTGGACAGCAGGAAGAAGTGGGACGGACAGACGGACGGACGGAGGAGGGCTGAAACAACTGACAGGCCTACCTTAGCTGTTCTCTTCACTCCCTAAAATGCTCGCACAGAGCTTTGGAGGGGCGTTTCCACAGTTACCTGATTAGGGGACAGGGGGGCGAAAGCATCTGGGTGAGCAGCTGAGGTCTGCTTCACTGGAGTCACGTGCCAACAGTTCGCACTTTGTTAGATCTGGCCCTAAGGACTGCACATGCGGCTCTGCAGCAGTATGTATGAGCACTGCATACAGAATGGTACCTGCATGTCAGCTCTGAATGCCAAGGAGCATAGTTTTTAAGACTCCCTCCCTCCTAGCCACCATGCCAACACTGGGCACTCTCTCTCTTAGAACCCCAGCTTGGATCTGAGTTAACCCTCTGCAGAAGACTCACAGCATGAGAGGGGCTGGGTCACTGTGCTAATAAAAAGAAAGCTCTCAGGGAAGGTCCCTCTATGGGAACAAACACCAGGACATCAGCGGGCTGGCTGTTCCTCTCAATTTCATTAGCATAATGGAGAATCTGTAACCAATATTTTAAGCAAACTAATTTAATACACTTTCATTTTAGACAAATAATATATTAGACCATTTCTCTCATTAACTAAAAAATGGTCAAGATGAGGGGGAAAGAAGGTGACTGGGAAGAGACAGCTCAAGCCCTCAAAGGTCTCCCATACAGCCTCCCTCCTGCTCACCCTGACCCATGAGATCTACGAGGAGTCCTTGGCACTCAGGAAATGGTTGCTGAGTCAAATGTTACAAATCTATTCCCACACAACATGAGTCCAGAGTCACAAATTTAGCAGCCCGCCCCCACTCCCTCCCCTGAAAATGCTTTCAGTTCCTCTTCTTGCAAATAATTTTTCTAGGAAATACATCTTAAGTTTTTTTTGGAGGGGAGTGGTTTTTGTTTGCTTTCCTTTTGGAGACAGGGTTTCTCTGTGTAGCCCTGACTGTCCTTGAACTTGCTCTGTAGACCAGGCTGGTCCTGAACTCACAGAGATCCACTTGCCTCTGCCTCCCAAGGGCTGGGTCTAACATGACTTCACATCCCCATGAAAGGACATCTCAGCTTAAAGAAAGAGAATATACAATATAACAAACCATCCAGACAGGGACGGGGTCTAAGTTTCTACTACAAAACAAATGAAAACTGCTTAGTGCTGACCTAGCCAGGGTCACCAGGGCTGTGTTGTCAGGACCCATTCAATGAGCATCCTCACTGAACAATGCCTCCTGGCTGCACCCACAAACAACTTTCCTACAGAAACACTCAAACTAAAAGTTGAAACACAAAGATGCAGTATTAAATAAATTCCAAGTCCTAGATATTTGTTAAGTTACACAAACAATTAAATGCTCTAGGTTTCAAAGGTCACAGATTTTGACTCCTGCCTACCACCAACCAATTGTTCAAGAAGATGCAAAGGAGTGGGGGTGGGAGGGGTGGGGGAATAGGGGTTGGGGGTGGAGGGGGGTGGAGGTGGGGCTGGAGAGATGGCTTAGTGGTTAAAAGCACTGACTTAACTAAAAAAAAAAAAAAGAGTCTTCCAGAGGTCCTGAGTAATCGCAGGTGGCTCACAACCATCTGTAATGGGGTCTGATGCCCCTTCTGGTGTGTCTGAAGACAGCGACAGTGTACTCACATACATGAAATAAATAAATACACCTTTTAAGAAGAAGAAGAACAACAACAAGCTGCTGCTGCAAAGGTACTGTATCCTCTACCCTCTGAGACGCCTTCCCAGGTCCCCCATTCCCGAGTTGGCCAGCAGCTCTGCCCCTTCCTGGCTCCTCCCCTCCAGTCACAGCATCTGCTTCTCATGCCCTGCTGTAGCTTACCTCAGCACACAACTGCATTTTAAGTTCTTCATTACAGATCTATCCCTGACTCCACCCTGTTATAGGCAGAGGCCTTTTGCTGCCGCTCATTAACTACTAAATAGTTGTATGAGTCAACAAAAGTTTGGTGAGAAACTAAAGCCAAAACTTCTAAGAATCCTTTGTCAAAAGAAGTTACTCTTGGACAGACAAGGTATCACATGCCTTTAATCCTAGCACTCAAGAGGTAAATGCAAGCAGATCTTTGTGAGTTCAAGGAAACCTGATCTGCAGAGAGTTCCAGGCCAAGCCAGGGATACAAAAGGAGACCCTGTTTTTAATTGAAAAAAACAAACAATAACTTTCTCATTAACTTCTTCTATACATTTGTTTGTGTGTGTGTGCATGTGTGCACACATCAGCAGGCCACGGCATACACATGGCAGTCAGAGGGCAACTTGTGGGAACTCCTTCCACCAGAATCAAACTCCTGGCTTGGCAGTAAGTGCCCTTCATCTACTGAGTCAGCCCCTCAGAAGCAGTCTTTAAAAGGGAAGCTTCAAGCAGCTTCAAGTGCTGCAAGAAATTAACTGTTGGTGTGTCCACACCCGTATACTTTATGTCTGCAATGTCCATGCAAAACAGTGCTGGAGCTTGAAGAACAGTGTCCCTAGACTATGCTCTACAAAAGATATACAAACATACATGCACATAGAAACACATAGTGCACAGGGAACACCACATAGCAAGATTCTTAAATAACACTTATAGGAAAATGTAAAACTCTTTCAATTTAAATGAAGAATTGGAAAAGTCTTCCAGACTAGATTTTCAGAACTGGTAGGAGAATCATGATGTCAGACCCTGCACTGTCCTAAGGGCTGGCCTGGCAGATCTGCATCCTGCACCATACTGTAAAGACTTCTGCGTTCAGGGGCAGCAGACGTCCACACACAGGTGCACTATTTCTGGTAAAACTTACTTGTTTCATAGTAAATACAAAACTATGTTTTTAAAAAATGCCTTAAGGCAGCTATGGTGGTGGCAACACCTGTGATTGTAGCACTTGGGAGGTAACAGTAAGAGGATCAGAAGCTCAAGGCAGACCAGGTTACAGATCTACTTCCAATCACTACCCTCTTCCCCCTAAAAACAGATAAAAATAAGGCCAGGGAGATGGCTCTGGAGGGGAATTAATTTGCCACACAACAACCTGAGTTCCATCCCAGAAGCTCCAGGGCAAGAGATCAGTGTCAACAGGGAAGAGCTGACCCGAGGTGTCCTCTGACCTCTGCACACATGGACATGACGGCATGAGCATGCACGCTCTCTCTCTCTCTCTCTCTCTCTCTCTCTCTCACACACACACACACACACACACACACACACACACACTTAAATGAACAGATAAATCAGAAGCAACTTGTCCTCTGTTCTCATGACTACTTGGAGAGGGATGAGACCAGGCCAGGCTAAGCGTGGCTGCGGTGCTAGCATTCAGGAGTTTGAGGCATAGTCACAGATTTATGCCTGTTCTACACCCAAGACTGTCTCTAAACCACCAGCACCACCACATTTTTTTTTTTTTTTGCAAAATTAAAATCTTCAAGACCACACAGAGAGAGTTTTAAGCAGCAGCAGATGTCCTAGAAGGTAGAGGAGACAGACAGATGCAGAGATTGATCTGATAACTTATATAACTCCCTAAATAAGAGTATATCCAGAGAGCAGTATGTTTTTTAAGAAGACTCACTCACCTTGGTAAAAGATAGTCATGGCCAACGGCAAGGCTGGTCAGTCTCCACTTGCCACCAAGGCAGGGCCTGAAACCTAAGCTTCTTAGAGAGCTGCACCCCCAACCAAACCCCGTAAATGACTGTGGAAGGGACCTTATCTTTGGGGATGGCAAGATTCATCTGAACATTCTCTCGGATTTGTAAATGTCTGGCAGGCTAACAGCAGACAACCAACCTTTGGTTTTCCATGAGCAAAGTCATGTATCACACCAAAGTGAAACAACCCTGCATCTACAGAAAGCTCAATCTCTAGCCTAAGCCTCCAGCCATGGTAATCACCCTAGCATTAACCAGCCCCTTTGTTAGTTATACTTTATTAAGTCTAAAACTAACAATTACACTAAGCAGGAAACTGCCATGCAGTTCAGGGACTCCTTCAGGTTGAGAGGGTAAACCTCTCAGCTGCACTGCTGCTGCCTGCAGGCCCACATTGCACCAGATATCCACACTGCACACCGTGGCGCTCGGCTCACAGGGAGGATGTGAGCTCCTTTCCAGGAGGGATGAGCACAGGCAGCCGGGCCTGCTGGCACTACACTGACCCGGCACTACGCTAACCCGGAAGAACCAGGCAGAGCTTAGTCCTGGTTATTGAGAAGGAATCTCTATTTTATTTTATTATTGTGTATGGCGTGTGTGTGTTCATGTATGCATGTAAGGATACATGCTATGGCATGTATGTGGTAGACAGAGAACAACTTCTAGGACTCAGTTCTCTCCTTCCATAGTGGATTTCAGAGACTGGACTCAGGCAATCCGTTTTTTGTGACAAGTGCTTTTATCCACTGAGCCATCTTGTTGGCCCTGGGATTAATATTTTATCAAAATTATACAAGACTAAAAAACAGATACGAGGCCAGCCTGGTCTACAAAGTGAGTTCCAGGACAGCCAGGGCTACACAGAGAAACCCTGTCTCGAAAAACCAAAAAAAAAAAAAAAAAAAAAAAAAGATACAAAAATATATTTCACACACACACACATACACTCTGCTACAAAAGTTCTAAATTAAATAGAGCAACAAATTTTCTTGGAGAACTAAGGAAAACAGAGAGGCAAGCAGGGGTTGGGGGAGGGGCCCACTGGGGCTCACTGTGCAGTACACTTCCTGCTGTAAAACAAAACAAAACAAAACAAAAAACCTATCACTTCCTGGCTTCAACCCAATAATGGACTTGTCCTGTGGCCCAATTCAAAAAACAGCACAGTGGACACAAACCAGAACTGTTGACATGACCTTATCCTGGCCGAGGCCTGAGAGAAGCCCAAGCAAGTCACTAGCTAACAGAGGTAGATTTCTCTTTTTGTCATTCTCCACTCCTGGCTTAGGCCTGGACCACTCGGTCTGACTTCACTGTAGGACATTAGGGAGAAAGAGATCCTGAAAACTCAAGCTGTGAGTGCCAGCGCCACCCAGACCAATCTCCACACAGAAAGAAACTGGCTGACCTCAGGCCACAGGTAGAGAACTACTCCAGAGAAGAAGACAGAAGTGGCAAAGCCTGGACACTGCCCAGGGCCAGACGGTGCATGCACACAGGGGACACTGCCCAGGGCGGGATGGCGCATGCACACAGGGGACACTGCCCAGGGCCGGATGGTGCATGCACACAGGGGACACTGCCCAGGGCCGGATGGTGCATGCACACAGGGGACACTGCCCAGGGCCGGATGGTGCATGCGCACAGGGGACACTGCCCAGGACGGGATGGTGCATGCACACAGGGGACACTGCCCAGGGTGGGATGGTGCATGCGCACAGGGGACACTGCCCAGGGCCGGATGGTGCATGCGCACAGGGGACACTGCCCAGGGCCGAATGGTGCATGCGCACAGGGGACACTGCCCAGGGCGGGATGGTGCATGCACACAGGGGACACTGCCCAGGGTGGGATGGTGCATGCACACAGGGGACACTGCCCAGGGCCGGACGGTGCATGCGCACAGGGGACACTGCCCAGGGCGGGATGGTGCATGCGCACAGGGGACACTGCCCAGGGCCGGACGGTGCATGCACACAGGGGACACTGCCCAGGGCGGGATGGTGCATGCGCACAGGGGACACTGCCCAGGGCCGGACGGTGCATGCACACAGGGGACACTGCCCAGGGCGGGACGGTGCATGCACACAGAGGACACTGCCTGGGACACACAGTGGCTCCATCAGCACAGCACAGATGGGAGAAGAGCTGACATTAGAACCACCGCCTGCTAATGTGGACCTATCTGTAGGGTGTCATGCGGTCACATTGCCTGCTGACCTAAAGGAAAGAACTGGGTACAAGCACCTCAGTGGAAAGAAGCTGGTTTAACCCATGGCAAGCCCTGGAGTGCATTCTCAGCACCGAAGAGCAGAGGTTATGCAGAAGTATAAATTAATATTTTCTTAAATTTTTATTTATACATATATGGGTGTTTTGCCTGCATGTATGTCGGTGTACCATGTACATGTCTGATACCCACAGAGGCTCAAAAAAGGTGCTGGATCCCCTGGATTTTCAGTCACAAATGACTATAACCTGCCGAGACCCAAACCTGAAACCTTTGGAGAGCACACTGGTGCTCCTAACCACTAAGCCATCTCCCCGATCCCCTAAAGTATTATTTTTTAAACCTTTATTACGTGGGGTTATGGGGGTATGTGTCTGACCCCCAGAGCTGGAGCTTCAGGCAGTGAGTGAGATGCTTGACTGTGGGTGCTGGGACTGGGACCCAGGTTCTCCATGGAAACAATGCATGCTCTTAGGCACTAAGCCATCGCTCCAGCCCCTAAGATAGTATTTTTAAAGCATTAATCTTTAGTCAAATTATTACCTTTAATCTTTTAAACTTATCAGTATCACATTTTCTTTTTCTTTCTTTCTTTCTTTTTTTTGGGTTTTTTTCTTTTTTTCTTTTTTTTTTTTTTTTTTTTTGGTTTTTTGTTTGTTTGTTTGTTTTCTTGAGACAGGGTTTCTCTGTGTAGTCCTGGAACTCACTCTGTAGACCTGGTTGGCCTTGAACTCAAAGATCCACCTGCCTCTGCCTCCCAAGTGCTGGGATTAAAGGCGTGTGCCACCACTGCCCGGCTATCACATTCTTTTCTATGAAGACTAACTTCCAAATTACAGTTTAAAAATATGTGAATTCTTTACTCAGTAGGAGAATAGTAAGAAATATTTCCCTTGAGGGAAGATGAGGGTATATCTGATCACCCCATTTACTTATCCATGAACTAAACCACTCTGACATCCAATGCTGAGCATGGAAATAATTATGCATAGATACCGTCCTCGCCCGTTCCAGACTCTCTGCCTTTCTAAACAGTAAATCTGGGGCCTGGAGAGATGGCTCAGCGGCCGCTCTACAAGGACCTGAATTCAGTTCCCAGCACCCACATAACTGGATCAATGAGATGTGATGTGTTCATTTTGTCTCCATGGTTACTACACACACATGATGAGTAGATAAATGCACGCAAAACATCCATACGCATAAATCATCATCATCATCCATCATCATCTAAAAAGAAGAGGAGGAAGAGAGGACAGTGGTGAGTCTGGAGTGGCCTGGTGGTATACTGTATTTACCTTAGTCCCAGCAGCAGGAGGCACAGGCAGGAGGACCTCTGTGGGTTAAAAGACTAGCCTGGGCTATGGAGCAGGGAGCCAGGGCTACATAGTGAGACCTTGTCAATAAATACATCTGGACTGGCACAGTATTCCACATTCAGGAGCCTAAGGCAGGCGGCTCACAAGATCACAGGCACAGGAAGGAAAAGTAGATGAGGGGGGAAGGGAGGGGAGGGGAGGGGAGGGGGGAGGAAGAGAGAGAATATGAAAATATCAATCTCAGTTCCCACTAACCTGCAGAAAGATGTTCTCTTGGCTAAGTGAAGGAAGGGAGCCGGTGATGTAAGAGTTTTTTCTCAGCTCTACTTTTGCTGCCCCCTCCCCCACCCCAGGAACTCCAACAGACCCCTCAGGGAGCAGCTCCCTCAGGCCAGCTGCTGCCACAGCTCAGCAGCTGGTAGCCATCAATCCTTGCAGATGTCAGGTGTCTAGGAAGCACTGCTCACCATCCTCTGTCAGGAGCACCAAGATCATGAATCTGCACAAGGAGGGCTCCCCAGCCTGCTCATGCTGTCGGACAGGACAGCATCCCACACACCTCAGCCTGAACTTCTGCTGAAGCAAAGGACATAGAATGACACGTAATTTCTGAGCTTCCCAAATGCTTTTCCTTAATTTCTTGCCTTTGCCTCTGTGGCCCCATAAAGTAGGAAGGGATTATTGGCCCCAAATAACAAAGCACTAAATCTCAGCCATTAAAGCTTAACAAACCAGGCGGTGGCGGCTTTTAATCCCAATACTCGGGATACAGGTAAGTGGATCTCTAAGTGTTCAAGGCCAGCCTGGTCTAGAGATGGAGTTTCAGGACTACACAGAGAAACTCCATTTGGGGGTGAGAGGGTGGGGGAAGGGAGGGGAGGGAAGAGATTAACAATATGTATCATTTAGAGCCTTTCCACCTCAGCATTTCTAACTCAAAATGTTTATTTTAATTTTGAAAAGCAAATACTTGTTTCCACAGTGGTGAAACCCTGCAAAGAAAATGGCATGTCAACTGCGAGTAGGTAGAGAAGGACCGGCCTGTGTGCTGTGTGGTGCACAGAAGAGAAGTCAGAGCATGCTCTGAGCCACCAAGGCTTATTTCCAGGACTGATCTGCTTCTCATGGTCAGTCTCCCTGCGCAGCTGAGCAGACACAGAAGAATCTGCCCTGTGGCGGGCGTGTCTGCAGTGTGCTTGCATTAGGGGAGCAAAGCAGCATGGAAAGACCGGCAAACTAACAGGAAGCCATGGAAAGACCACTTCCATAGACACCAAGAAATGGAGAGCGCCAGTGTCCACAGGAGCACAGATAAAAAGGCAGGCCACACGAAAACCCAGAGAGCTGGAAAATGTAGGAACTGGAGAGAACTGGGACTGGCACACATGAGGTCAAAGGTCGAAGCCAGAGGCAACAAGCAGATAAAAGGTGACCAGAGACCAGCCAGAGAAGAAAAGTGGAGATAAAGGTTGGCTGGGGCCTTCAAGCTCAAGATAGGGTTTCTCTATGCTGACTGGCTGTTCTGGAACTTGACCAGGCTGGCTTTGAGATGGTCTTTTCAGTGTAGCTTTGGCTGTCCTGTAGCTCTGTAGACCAGGCACACAAACAGGCAGTGTCTGTCTCTCTCTCTCTCTGTCTCTCTCTGTTTCTCTCTCTCTCTCTCTCTCTCTCTCTCTCTCTCTCTCTCTCTCTCTCACACACACACACACAAACACACACACATGCACACACACAGGAACGCGCACACAAACAGAGACATGGCACGAGCACACGCAGAATCACACAGACACATGTACACACAAGTGCTCACACACACACACACACACACACACACACACACACACACGCACACATGCATGCACACATGCATGCATGCACGCGCACGCGCGCACCAAAGAAACCAAAGCTGTGCTATTCTCAAGTATGCAAAACACATAACTGAGATAAACATCTCCCAGACAACAGAAGAAGGCCAAGAGTGACTTACCCTATGAAAACCCATGGGTATGGGAAGCCGGGGTCCCTCAGCCCAGATCCTCCCATCTTCCACGAAGCCAAGAGAACACCCCTCCTTACTGTGGCCGAAGTGAGCAAAGTGGTCTCTAGAGGAGAAACAAAAAGTCTCCAGAATGGGGGCTCAGCGTAGCACAGAGACACGCCATGCTGAAGTGATCACGGCAACTCACAGGTGATGACACGGACTGGACAAATTAGAATACAACACGGAGGAAATCTCTAAAAACCTGGAGAAACGTGATCCAACTGTTGTGTCATTCATCCAGTGATCAGCCATTTAGGACTCCAGGACAGGCTAATTCAAAAAGGTAAAACAGCAAACAGCTAAGCAGTTAAAGCACTTGCCTTCAATCCCAGCACTCGGGAAGCAGACAGAGTCAGATCTCTGAGTTCGAAGCCAGCCTGGCCTGTATAAGGACATCCAGGCTAACCAGAGAGACCCCGTCTCAAAAATAAACAAACAAGCAAACAAAGAAAACTAAACAAAGCCCTGGTGTGATGGTCACTCAGGAAGAGAATCAGGCATCCGAACAGTCCGGGTCCACACCCATGAGTGATACAGGAAAATCAATCCAGCAATTCCCAAGAAATACATTTAAGGGCGAAAAATATCATGGCACACCACACATAACTTAGTTGTAAGCAATATTTACAATTATAATAATATAAATACTGAATATCAATCTAACATCTAATGAAAAATTATAACTATATGGAGAGGAAGGTGAATGAGAAATGTAAAAGTACTGAGAAGGCACAGGACGTGCTCACCCGCTCTTTAGAGGTGGGGAGGTAAAGCCAGAGCGAGGAGGAAGGTAAGAGCAGAAAGGCAGCTGCGGAGGGCACCCTACCTACAGATGCTCTGTGCATCCTACCTACAGATGCTGTGGGCATCCTACCTACAGATGCTGTGGGCATCCTACCTACAGATGCTCTGTGCATCCTACCTACAGATGCTGTGGGCATCCTACCTACAGATGCTGTGGGCATCCTACCTAGATGCTGTGGGCATCCTACCTAGATGCTGTGGGCATCCTACCTACAGATGCTCTGTGCATCCTACCTACAGATGCTGTGGGCATCCTACCTACAGATGCTGTGGGCATCCTACCTAGATGCTGTGGGCATCCTACCTACAGATGCTGTGGGCATCCTACCTAGATGCTGTGGGCATCCTACCTACAGATGCTCTGGCCATCCTACCTACAGATGCTGTGGGCATCCTACCTACAGATGCTGTGGGCATCCTACCTACAGATGCTCTGGCCATCCTACCTACAGATGCTGTGGGGATCCTACCTACAGATGCTCTGGCCATCCTACCTACAGATGCTCTAGGCATCCTACCTACAGATGCTCTGTGCATCCTACCTACAGATGCTGTGGGCATCCTACCTACAGATGCTATGGGCATCCTACCTACAGATGCTCTGGCCATCCTACCTACAGATGCTGTGGGCATCCTACCTACAGATGCTCTGTGCATCCTACCTACAGATGCTCTGTGCATCCTACCTACAGATGCTGTGGGCATCCTACCTACAGATGCTCTGTGCATCCTACCTACAGATGCTGTGGGCATCCTACCTACAGATGCTCCGGGCATCCTACCTACAGATGCTCCGGGCATCCTACCTACAGATGCTCTGGCCATCCTACCTTATAAAAATGCAGTGGGCAGCCTACCTACAGATGCAGTGGTAGGCACCCTACCTACAAATCAGTGGGCAGCCTACCTATACTGTGCGTATCCTACCTACAAAACTTAATTTTTTTTCAGGGGTGTGGTATGGTTCGGTTTTAGTTTTATGAGACAGGGTTTCTCTGTGTAGCCTTGACTATCTTGGAACTCACTCTGTAGACCAGGCTAGCCTCGAACTCAGATCTGCCTGCCTCTGCCTCCCAAGTACTGGTGTGTGCCACCACTGCCCAGGCAAAACTAAACTTTTCAGGTATATGTGCACATTTTTTTTTATTTTATAAAATAGGACAAAACTATTTATTTATAAAATAAAACATTTCAATTAAAACAATTGGTGGGGGGGAAGCAGTGAGCCACTAGTCCTTTTTATAGGACATTTTATACTGGCTCTCAGAATAACAAAACCATTAGCTCACTCTTTACTTCAGCCCTACCTACCACACCCTGCAACACTTCTCATACGATCTGTAGCATGCAGATGGCCTGTTACAGTCAGTGTTATTACTTAATCCAGGTACTCAGTAAGTCCTGAGCAAGCGAGGCTGCAGAGGGCCTGCCTTGCTTGAGGGACTGTACGCAGGGGCATGCAAAGCAAACACAAGCCCCCATGGCATTTTATTATAGGGCAGGGAACTTAAGTAATCACACACTTAAGATGAGCTTTCCAAAAGCTCATGAAGAAATGCACAATGATTTAATGGAGGCCTCTGGCAAACGGTGCTGTGAAAATTAGCTATCCACATTTAGAATGCGCACCCTGTACAACATTAACTCAGAATGCAGGCAAGACCTAAACATAAGACTGAAACAGAAGAAAATAAGGGAGCTGTCTTCATCAAAGAAGGGGCAGTGATTTCATGGGGAAAGCCTGGTGGGTAGTACACAACTGGATCTCAGCACTTAAGGATGAGGTTGGAGGGCTGTGATTTCAAGGTCAGCCTGAACTAAATAGAAAGGCTAATATCTTATTTTATTTTGAGACAGTATCTCTCTGTTAGCCGAACTAACCTCAAACTCACAGAGATCTACCTGCCTCTATCTGCCTCCAGTACTAGGATCAAAGGTGCATGCTGAAATTTTTAAATTAAATGGTTAGATGGATAGATGGAAGGACAGACGGATGGATAAAATAATGAGACAAAGAAACCTATAACAAACTAAGAATTTGGGGGCTGGAAAAAGACTCAGCAAGTTAAAGAGCACCGCTGTTCTTCCAGAGGACTCATAGAGACGGAAAGTTACTGGGGAAGAGGGAAAGGCCTGGCCAGTGAGTTTAGGGTTGCAGACAAGAGTTCCCAAGTGCGGGTTCACCAAACACACATACTAATACTGAACCAAACAGGACGGGAAAATCACAAGGATGTAACTTTTCATGTATTTTTACCACAAAACATATTTTAAAATATCAGTTAATGTGCAAAACAGACCTATGAGGCAGCTGAGTCGGGAGAGGGACCAGGGATAACCTGGACCTGCCTCTAGAGCACACACATCAAATCATTGCAAGCATCCATAGACAGTGCGCTGTCCTCTGCCCTCCACGGAAGCCTGCCACGAGAAAGAACGTCATCCAGAGGACTCACTGCACTGAACCATAACGTGGCACAAACGACCGGCTCTCAACGCACTTGACTCAGGTGCTATCAAGAGTAAAGAAGGCAAAATCTGGCTCCCAAAGTGAGCAAGCTGTAACAGCCCAGGATGCATGGAGAAAGACAAATGGCAGGACTGCCCAGTGATTGAGCTCACAGTCTACCCAAGGCAGACAAGTGGTAGAGGGAAGGCGTGAGAACCACCCCAAGAGAGCTCAGGAAAGGAATCGGATGGCTCGGAAAGACACAGGAGGCTGAGGCAGGAAGATCGTCCAACCTGGCCTACTCAGTGAAACGGAGTATTTTATTTTTTAATTTTTTATTTATTTATTTTGTTTTTAAAAATAAAGACAAAAGGGATGTCAAAATATATGCCAATGCTGTTACCCGGGGTTCCCTCCAGTCACAGCTCCCGAGGAGCTCAAGTGACACTTGCCAGGGAGGACCAGAAGGGGACACCACAAGCATCACCTTGGTATATGAAGAGCTTATCACCCTGCATTATCCATGACACTTACTTTTTTTACAATGAACATACGTTGTCCTATGTACATGAAGAATATAAGAGGTTTTTAAATCAAATCCTGACGAGAAGCAACTGAACTGACTGCAGAGACCAACAGCTCTGGAAGCCCCAAGGTGTCAGTGAGCATGCCCAGTGCAGCGCCTCCCTCAAGCCCCACTGCCAGGGAACAATCACAGCAGCACAGCACAGCCTTCACATTCATCATGCATCCTACAAGAGCATCAGAGCGATGCGCCATGCAAGCTAGAGAAGCCTGCATCCACCATTTCAGTTTTAGAGTACAGTTAAGTATCAGTCATCTGGCCGGGCGGTGGTGGCGCACGCCTGTAATCCCAGCACTCTGGGAGGCAGAGGCAGGCGGATTTCTGAGTTCGAGGCCATCCTGGTCTACAGAGTGAGTTCCAGGACAGCCAGGGCTACACAGAGAAACCCTGTCTCCAAAAAACCAAATCCAAAAAAAAAAAAAAGTATCAGTCATCTGGGAAGTCCACGTTTCCCAAACATTATACTAATATTCCACAGTAATAAAGGATTCTTACATAACTGCTTTGCTCTGATTCCTGTGACCGAGCAGAAGAGCACACATCACTGCAGGAGCCCCCTTACCTGGAGAATTCAAACAGCACAGCCACAGCAACACAGAGCGCCTGAGCACTTGCTTTCTCAGGTAAGCTCAGGGGGGACAGCTCAGGGGTGACATTTCTTTTAATTGGGTGCAGATGGGGTCTGTACAGCTCTGTAAACACACTGAATGTGCAGTTTTCTACTTACTCTAAAAGTTTGAAATTACTGGAAGACAAATCATTATCTCCAAAATAAATCTTTTGTTTTTAAAAAGTGAAAAAAGAAATTTTATAAAAGTCAAACAATTTAAATCATTTATTTCCATATCTCTTGTGGGGGAGGGGAGAGAAGCAAGGGGAGAATAACAGAAATAGAAATCACAAAACTGCAAAAATTACTGATTTGTTTTAAAAACAAAGAAAAGAGGCTAGGTGTGGTGGCGCACGGCTTTGATCCAGAACTTGGGAGGCAGAGGCAGGTGGATCTCTGTGAGTTCCAGGGTGCCCTGGTCTACATACAAGAGTGAATTCCAGGACAGCCAGGGCTACACAGAAAAACCGTGTCTCAAAAAAAAAAGGAGGGAGGGAGGAAAGAAGAAAAGAGGGAGGGAGGGAAGGAGGGAGAGAGGAAGGAAGGGAGGGAGGGAGGGAGGGAGGGAGGGGACAGAGGAAGACTGGAAAGATAGCTCAGCGGCTGGAAACACTGGCTGCTCTTCCAGAAGACGCAGGCTCAGTTCCCAGCACCCATATGGTCTCTCAGTTCCAGGGCATCCAGCGTCTTCTGGGTTCTATGGTACACATGTGGCACACATACCTCCATGAAGGCAAACATGCCTACAAAAAAATTAACAAGAGGAGGCTCCTGCCCACCGAGCCTGATGACCAAATTCCCTCTGACTTCATGGCACACATGTGCCATGACATGCATGTGCAAGCAAGCACACAGCACACACATGCACACAACACAAAAAAATAAATGTTTAAAAAAAAAAAAGCCTACCAGAGCAGTGTCTCAGGAGAGCGGGTCACTGGGCAGACCTTTACTGACAGAACATCTCTGGAGAGACGGTCACCGGGCAGGAACTTACTCACAGCACTCTCACGCTGCAGCGGGGTAGTCTGGGCTCTGGCTACCAAGCCTACTTTACTCACTTCCTTCTGATTAAACTAATCCCTTCTTGACTCCTTCCTCCTTCACCTCCTTCCTTCCCTCTCTCATTAAAATGAGATTTCACTTTATAAGCTCAGGCTGGTCTCAAGCTCATAATCCTCCGGTCTCAATGTTAAGGTTACAGGTATGCCCAGCACATCTGCCTTAATAATTTTCAAAAGTTAAATGAACAATGAGATAGAGAACTCCGGCCAGGGACCCAGAGTCGCAGCACACGCCATCACCCTAGCACTGGGAGGGTACAGCTAGAGAGCCGGGGCTTCACATCTATCTCTGCAACAGAAGGATTTGGGATGGATAAACTCCTGCTCAAAACATAAACCAATAACACGCCTGTTATCCCCCAGGGGCCTCATTATACAAGAAACTTTTATGTATCTATTAGTAAAGCAACAGCTATAAATGATATCTTTGTTCTTTTAGGTTGGGTTTTTCACGAATATTCAGTTAAGATTCTGAGAAGTTGAATTTGTTAGTGTACTTGAGAATGTTCACATGAAGATGAGTGGGGGAAAAAAATGAATGAAGAAACTGTTCAAAAAACCCAACAAATAGCCAGGGGTGGTGGTGCACATCTGTAAACCCAACATGTAGAAGGTAGAAGCAGGTGGATGTTTCTCAGCTCAAAGCTAGCGTGGTCTACAGAGTGAGCTCCAGGACAGTCAGGGGCTACACAGTTAAACCCTGCCTCAAAAGCAAACAAACAGAAATTAAAACAAAACAACAACAACAACAACAACAAAAACAAGCAGAAACCCTCAATTACCAAAACCAGCTCAACAAATTTTGCCAAGGGCTGTTCCACACACACACAGCAGAGGTGAAAGCAGGCTCCTTCTTTGCCAGGCATGATGGCCACTGATCTACAGACAAGCACCAAAGATGCAAGAGACTGGGGGTGAAGGCTGGCCTCGGCTGCAGAGTGCAGAGGCCAGCCTACAGTGAGGAAAAAGGGAGGAGGAAGATGGAAGAAAGGAAGGTAAGAAGGAAATAAGGAGGAATGGAGGGAGGAAGGGAGGGAGGAAAGGAGGGAAAAGGGAGGGGATGAGGAGAACAGAGGAAGGTGGAAAAAGGAGGAGGAAGAAGGAAGAAAACAGGAGAGGGAAGAAAGGAAGGGGAAGAAGAGGAAGAGGAGGAGGAGGAGGAAGAGGAGGAGGAGGAGTCAGGCACAGCCCACACCTATAGTCCAGGCTAAGGCAGGGACATGACTGCAAATTCAAAGCCAGCAGCTACACACAGAGTTCAAGAGCATCCCAAGGCACGCTGTTATCATCTTCAACTCCTGACAGGAGACCTCAGGGAGGTTCTAGAACTTAATGCCATGCATTACAGACAGAGGCGATCAGGTCTGAAAATAAAACCAAGGGACCAAACTCCTCCTCCTTTCTTCAATTCCTTTTTGAGATTTGCGAGCACACACACATGCCAAAGCACAAGTGTAAATGAAGGTAAGAGGACACCTTGCAGTGGTTAGTTCTCGCCTCCTACACTGTAGGTCCCAGGAATCGAACTCAAGTCCACACGTGTGGCAGCAAGCATCTTTATCCACTGAACCATTTCACCCACCTACTTCATTCTCTTTCACTGAGCAAAGAACGCAGCAAAGTGGCCGACATTCCAGCAGCTAAAGGAAGAAGACAGAAAGGCCACATAACTTATAAACTAGAAAGTTCCTAGAAAATCTAGCATTGCTTGTGTCACTAAGAGCTATCTGAAGAAGCAGCAAATTGTAATATTCAGTACTTTAAAAAATTACTCAAATTGCTTCTCAGCCTTCACCAAGATCCAGTATAGAGATTACTCAAAACAAGGAGCGGCTGTGTATGCGTGACAGAGCATACACTTAGCAAGGTGAGCCCAGCACTGTGCATGCACTAGGTGTGGACACACATTCTTCTGAAGGAAACCTAAGAGCCTCAGACATGTACTGTACATTTACAGGAGTTTAAATGGACTAGCAACACCAAGGAAACACAAAGCTTTTAAACCAGCCTGTGCTCTCATTCCTGACTTGAATTGCCTGAATGAAGGCAATTCAAATTTACAGTCTAACCCCGAAGCAGCTGTACTCCAAGTTCCACTGGTCTGAAATACTTTCTATTTTTAGTGTCAATGATAGTGCAGTTAGCTAATCACCATAAAATTTAAACTTTACCTCAAAGACAGGAACAAGCTAACACTCTACTATAGAAAGCTCGCACATGCTACCATAACATCGAGACGGACTGAAACCTTGCGGCTCCCTAGAGAATGTCAGTTCTCAGTAACTTACTGCACAGGGGGATGTAGGAGAGGAAAAAGAAAAGCACTTGGCTTATAATTTAAAATGCACCCCAAGGCAAGAGATGGCTCAGCAGTTAAGAGCACCGACTGCTCTTCCAGAGGACCTGAGTTCAATTCCCAGCAACCACATGGTGGCTCACAAACATCTGTAATGGGATTCGATGCATGCTTCTGGTGTGTCTGAAGACAGCTACAGTGTATTCATATATATAAAACGCACTACAATACAAACGGGCTACAGCTCAATGGTGGTGTACCTGCCTAGCATACCCAAGGCTATGAGTTCAAGGCACAGCATCAAAGGCGCTACTGAGAGAAAAGCTCCACGGGTTATGGAGCCAATAAAATGTGCCTAATTATCCTAAATACTTTTACATTGTTTATTTTATGTGAATGGGTGTTTTTGCCCCCCCCCTCTGTGTGTGTGTGTGTGTGTGTGTGTGTGTGTGTGGCCTGGTGGCCATGGAGGCCAAAAGAGGGCATCAAATCCCCTGAGACTATAGTTACAGAGGGTTATGAGTTTGCATGTGGGTGCTGGGAATGGAAGCTGGTACTCTGGAAAGCAGTGGTGCTCTTGACCACAGAGCCACCTCTCCAGGCACTACAGCATCCTGCTACACACTCCACAGCCTCCTTCCACTTAACAGGATGCTGGAGATCCTGACCTGGCTTCTGCTTTCTTTCTTTGAGACAGAGTCTCACAGAACTATTTAGCTCAGGCGGTCCTAGAACAAACAATCCTCCTGCCCCAGCCTTCACACTTGGCAATAACACCATATCTTTCAATTGTATGTCAATAATGCATTTCTAAATTGTCTATACATAAACTATATATAACTTCAGTGAGATAGACCTCATTTATTTTCCATTTTCTATAGTCTCCAATCTCCAAGTTTCCAATATAAGAAACTCGAATTCAGCCATTAGAAACAATGAATTCATGAAATTCTTAGGCAAATGGATGGAGCTAGAGAACATCATACTAAGTGAGGTAACCCTGACTCAAAAGGTGAATCATGGTATGCACTCACTAATAAGTGGATATTAACCTAGAAAACTGGAATACCCAAAACATAATCCACACATCAAATGAGGTACAAGAAGAAAGGAAGAGTGGCCCCCTGTTCTGGAAAGACTCAGTGAAGCAGTATTCAGCAAAACCAGAACGGGGAAGTGGGAACGGGTGGGTGGGAGGACAGGGGGAGAGAAGGGGGCTTGCAGGACTTTCGGGGAGTGGGGGGCTAGAAAAGGGGAAATCATTTGAAATGTAAATAAAAAATATATCGAATAAAAAAAAAAGAAACTCAAAACATGAGGTCACAATTCTAGAACTTAAAAATACTCAGTTTAAAACCTAATACCCATTGGGCCATCTGTACAGCACTGGAAACACACTTCCATATAATCTCTTCAAGTATATAAGGGTCTGTTTTCCAAACATGGTCATCAGGAGTGAGTATGAAATGTAGTCAGTGGGGGATCTCTGTAATCCCAGCATTAAGAGACTGAGGAAAGAGGATAAAGAATATTTTACAGCTAGCATGGGCAACATAGCAACACCCTTCCCAAAACAACAAACAGTTCTGTAAGTATATTCTATAGGTATGTTTCAGGACAGAAAGAGATTCTGAAGTCTACTAAATTCATACTCGTATGTATGTATAGAAAAGAAAAACCAAGAATTATTATAAAAATAAATCCAATTTAGAAATCCTCTTTGGTTTCAGTCATTCCCAACAGGACTTGTCCCTTGTCCCTTAGCTGCACATCCTGCTGAAGCTCCCCCAGAGTAGCATGTGACTTTCTTTGGTGAAGGACTACTTATCGGCTCTGTGGGCAGGCATCACAAGGCAGACACTCAAAGTGTGAAGACCAAGCAAATCTACCTCTATCCTGCCATGTCTCACATCCTGCACCATGCAGCTTACAAATCAGTAGGATTTGAACTCATATCAAGCAGCTGAAGATACTTTCTGCCCGAAAATGCAAGCTTGCAGACATCAGTCTAATCCCTGGAACTTATGTAAGGTAGAAGAGAGTGGGCTGCACAGCGTTCTCCTTTGACTCTAATACAAGTGCAGAAACCACTAATTTCATGTATGTGTGTGTGTACATGGGTGTGGTATCTGTGAGTGTGGTATGTGTGTGTACATGTGTGTACCATCTGTGCATGCCATATAGTGTGTGCATGTGTCATGTGTATGTGTGCATGTGTATGAATGTGCATGCCATGGTGTTTGTGAATACATGTATATGTATACATAAGGGGTGCTTTGTGGTATATGAACATGTGTATACATGTGTTATATACATGTGTGTGTATAACTTGTGTGGGGTAGGGGGGTGGGTCAGAGGAAGACTGTTGGGAGTCAGTTCTCTCCTTACTCCATGTAGGTCCTGGGGATTAAACTTGAGTTACTAAGAGGCTGTTAAGTGCTGAGTCATCTTCTAGCCCTTGCTTTTCCATCTGTTCATTCAAGAGTATTCTATTTGCACGTGTGCTTTCATGGCAGAAGAGAGTATCAGCTCCCATTACAGACAGTTGTAGCCACCACGTAGATGCTGGGAACTGAACACAGGTCATCTGGAAGAACAAACAACCAGTGCTCTTAACCACCGAGCCATCTCTCCAGGCCCTAGCTCTTGATTTTTAAAAAAGGTTTAAGACAATGAAATGAGACAGGGGGTTCTTTGAAAACAGCAACACTAAAAGAACTGGATCTCCACCTGCATAAGAACACACATGAGCTGCTATCAGCTCTCACATGTAAAAGCTGAAGACCAGACTTAAATTTAAGAGCAGAAACCACAGTGATGGCGGCTGTACGACTGGAATGAGCTGAGGGTCTCCGAAATACATACTTCTTAAAGCTTTTTACTTTATGCATCTGGGTGTTCTGCCTACTTGGTACCAGAAGAGACTGCAAGAGGGCCTCTGGACCGGAGTTACGAACAGTTGTGAGACACCCGGTAGGTGTGAAGAATCAAACTTGGGTCCTCAGGAAGAGCAGCTGGTACTCTTGACTGCTGGACCATGTCTCGAGCCCTTGAAATATTTATTTTAAAGGGCAAGTGTTTGGCAGGTTTTTTTTTTTTTTTAAATCACTGGTCATGGCAGCATTACAAAGGTGCAAGCAAGTTCAAGGCTAGCCTAGACTGCACAGTAAGACTTTGTTCACAGTAAGACCAAGTTCAAGGCTAGCCTAGACTGCACAGTAAGACCTTGTCACTAAAAGAAAAAAAAATTAAGAAACAAACAAAAAATGTTCAGGCTTGTCAAACCTACTACTTCTCCATCTTTTTCAGAGACCACAAAGCAATCAGCCTATCTTTCTATCTCCAGGGCAAAGCAGACACTTCATCAATCCCTCAGGGTCATAAAAGGGTTTACCAAAATCTTTTTAATTTTTATTACTTATTTTGAGATGGGGTTTCTCTATATAGCTCTGGCTGTCCTGGAACTTACTCTGTAGAATAGGCAGGCCACTAGCTCACAGAGATCCGCCTGCCTCTGTCTTCCAAGTTAAAGGTGTGCACCATAGTGCATGGCCAAAGAAAAAATTCTGATAAATCTGGCCATGACGGCCCACGCCTATGATCCCAGCACTTGGAAAGTAAAGGTAGGAGAATCAGAAGTTCAAATTCATCCTGAAAAATAAAAAACAAATAAACAGCTTGAGGCTGCAGCTGAAGACAAGACAGAACATGAGCAAGGGAGAGACAATGTGATGCTATCAGCCTGACACCTCTGCAGGGCGGAGCCACTCCAGACCCTAGCTGATCTGAATCAATCTAGAACTGAACTTCCATGCTTTTTCAAACTCCCTACTCCTGCCTTCCTTGTCTAGGTAGCTGATCCCTAAGATCTTTAGGCCTTGATTTAAGCATCATCTTCTCTCAATGATTAATCCTGGCACTGACAAAAGACACTGGTGTAGTTCTCGGTTAGGGAATACAGGCTTCTAACTGAGCACTTGGCCGGTTATGGAGGAGCCATGTAAATGAGCTCTTTATTCTCTTTGCCATCCGACTGCTTAAACCAAGGCGACCCCCACATGAGGGCAAGCACACGGGCACTCCAGTCCTACACGTGCCAGCAGCCCCAGGCCACCCACACACAGTTATGTAAGAAGAAAGAGTCTCCCTGTCACTATATCATGGCCAGCTTTCCCTAGCTGGGTCCAGCACAGCTCCACACGTGAACACGTCTGCCTCCTTTGCTTCCTTGGGGACATCCGCACAAAAGTACTATGGGCTGTCGTTGGCTGTGTCACTCTTCTGGATAGACTGAGAGCATACAGTGAGAGTGTTATCTAATTTATGCCTGTACTGCAACCTAGACTACACCCCACAAATCACTGACCTACTAATGGGTATTCAAATGGTATACATTTAAATGTGATCATACTACTAACCGAAGTACCAGTCATTAACTTCATCTATCTCACTTTCTTCCAAAGTCCAAAGTGAAGGCCTTCCTTTAACAGCCTCGGTGCTCACCCCAGCTTGTCCCACACGGCAAGCTGACTTCTGGTGAGTGTCAGTCATAAAAATCTGTACTGGGTTACACTATGTGGCTCTCCTATCAGTGACTGCAAGAGACAGGAAGAAATTCAGCACTGACTCACCATGCCTGCTGCCTCCCGGTGTGCCCACTGTCTGTGGGGTGGGAAGTTCGGCAAGGTTCCAGGCTCCCGCTCTGGCACTGTATTCGGTCTAACATCTCACTCGACCATCCTCCCTGAACCCTGCCAGAAAGACCCATCGGCCTGTGCTGAGGGGAGCCACTGCACTCTGCAGCGTGACTGAGAACTCCCATGTGCGCAGTGATATGTATCAGGGTTAAGATATAACCTAACCTTAAAATTAACATATATATGAATATGTATATGAGGACTATCTATATAACTATCCTATAGATAAGGAGAAGGGCATTTGACTCAGTATGTCTGCGTTCTGACTGTGTTCTTTCGCAGTGAGGCTCTATCACAGTCAGTACTCAAAAAGTACTAAATGTCTCAGCTTCCAGATTTTAGATTTTCAGATTAGGGATGTCCACCTTATATCAACACTTCAAAGAAGCAAGCCTGGCATAGTGGCACACTGCTTTAGTCCCAGTACTCAAGGCAGAGACATGTGGATGGATCTACTGTAAGTTCGAGGCTAGTCTGATCTACAAAGAGAGTTCCAGGACAGTCAGGGCTTCACAGAGAAACCCTATCACAAATAAAACAACAAAAATCACTTCAAAAACAAAAACTGAAAAATAAAATTTAAAAAAGCATACATATACCGCATGACCTCTGCTGGGTGTAGCCAAACTAAGGACAGCAAGAAGGGCAAGCACTTGTAAGTCAAAAAATATAAGCGGGCCACATGTCCATCAACAATGAAGCAAATAACAATCACAGCTCTAAGTATGGTGTACAATGAAGGAGAAAGCAGGGAACCAAAAGGGAAGCCAGAAACAAAGGACAACGTTCCTAAGATGCCACTTAGTAAATTCGAGATGACACTAGGTAAAGCAGTGTACACACTGGTGCACTCGTTGGCATTCGGCAATGTCTGCCGGGAGGCTGGCTGAGAAGGGATCTCTAGAGAATGGAGATGTCTGCATTCTTTTTTGCTGCTTTTGCTTTGTGACAGTATCTCATGTAGCCCAGGCTGGCCTCCAACTCACTATATGGCTGAGGATGACCTTGAACTGGTCTTCCTGCCTCCACCTCCAGGTGTATACCAACACAGGCAGTTTTATGAGGTGCAGGACTCTTAGTTTTTCAGCAAGGTAGATGGGCGCTCTACATACTAAGCTACATCCCCAGCCTATATATTCTTCTTCACCACCATAGTAGGCTGGATCATGGGTGCATTCCTTTTGTAAAAATGCAGTGTAAATTCACTGAACTATTGAACTCAGTTTTACAAACTTTGAAAAAAACCTATTCTGAGGACTAGAGAGATGGCTGGTGGCGAAGAGCTCCTGCGGCTCTCTCAGAAAACCTGGTTCAGTTCCCACCCCAACATCAGGGCTCACAACCCCTGTAATTCCAGTTCCAGGCTAGTCAGGGCAATAAGGCCCTGTCTCAAAACAAACATTACAGAAACAAACCTAATCCTGCATGGCTCTTTTTTCTTGTTTGTTCTGCTCTTTGTTCTTTATTGGTTGGTTCGCTGAGGTACAATCTCAGTATGACTCCTAGCTCTGTATGCTGGCCTCAGCCCGCCAAGTCCTATGACTAGAGGCATACATCACTTGGCCTGGCCTGGCCTGGACCACACTATACAGACATCACCTGTGCTGTACTGTACTGTACACACATTCACCTGTGCTGTAGTGTACTGCACACACATTCACCTGTGCTGTACTGTACTGTACACACATTCACCTGTGCTGTAGTGTACTGCATACACATTCACCTGTGCTAGTGTACTGTACACACATTTACCTGTGCTGTAGTGTACTGCATACACATTCACCTGTGCTAGTAGTGTACTGTACACACATTCACCTGTGCTGTAGTGTACTGCATACACATTCACCTGTGCTAGTGTACTGTACACACATTCACCTGTGCGGTAGTATACTGCATACACATTCACCTGTGCTAGTAGTGTACTGTACACACATTCACCTGTGCTGTAGTGTACTGCATACACATTCACCTGTGCTGTAGTGTATTGTACATTCAACTATACTGTACTGCATACACATTCACCTGTGCTGTAGTGTACTGTACATTCAACTATACTGTACTGTACACACATTCACCTGTGCTGTAGTGTACTGCATACACATTCACCTGTGCTGTAGTGTACTGTATATTCAACTATACTGTACATACATTCACCTGTGCTGTAGTGTACTGTACATTCAACTATACCGTACTGTACACACATTCACCTGTGCTGTAGTGTACTGTACATTCAACTATACCGTACTGTACACACATCACCTGTGCTGTAGCGTACTGTACATTCAACTATACTGTACTGTACACACATTCACCCGTGCTGTAGCGTACTGTACATTCAACTATACTGTACTGTACACACATTCACTTGTGCTGTAGTGTACTGTACATTCAACTATACTGTACTGTACACACATTCACTTGTGCTGTAGTGTACTGTACATTCAACTATACTGTACTGTACACACATTCACCTGTGCTGTAGTATACTGTACATTCAACTATACCGTACTGTACACACATTCACCTGTGCTGTAGTGTACTGCATACACATCCACCTGTGCTGTAGTATACTGTACATTCAACTATACCATATAGTGTACTGTACACACATTCACCTGTGCTATACTGTACTGTACACACATTCACCTGTGCTGTACTGTACTGCACATACACTCACCTGTGCTATACTGTACTATACACAATTTCACCTGTGCTATACTGTACTGCACACACATTCACCTGTGCTATACTGTACTGAACACACACCTGTGCTATACTGTACTGTATACACATTCACCTGTGCTGTACTGTAGTGTACACACATTCACCTGTGGTATACTGTACTGCACACACATCCACCTGTGCCATACTGTACTGCATACACATTCACCTGTGCTGTAATGTACTGTACACACATTCACCTGTGCTGTGCTCTACACATATCACCTGTGCTATACTGTACTCTACTGACATCATCTGTGATGTGCTGTACTGTACACACATTCACCAGTGCTGTACTGTACTGTACACACATTCACCTGTGCTGTACTGTACTACAAACACATTCACCTGTGCTGTACTGTACACACATTCACTTGTGCTTACTGTACTGTATACGCATCACCTGTGCTGTACTTTACTATACATGCATTTACCTGTGCTGTGTTGTACAGACATCACCTTACTGTACTGCACACACATTCACTTGTGCTATACTGTACTGCACACACATTCACCTGCGCTATACTTTACTGCACACACATTCACCTGCGCTGTACTGCACACATTCACCTGCGCTGTGCTATACACACATCACCTGTGCTATACTGTACTGTTCATGCATTTACCTGTGCTGTACACACATCACCTGTACTGTACTGCACACGCATTCACCTGTACTGTACTGTACACGCATCCACCTGTGCTGTGCTGTACATGCATCACCTGTGCTGTGCTGCACTGTACACACATCCACCTGTGCTGTGCTGTACACACATCACCTGTGCTGTGCTGTGCTGTGCTGTATACGCATCACCTGTGCTGTGCTGTGCTGTACATGCATCACCTGTGCTGTGCTGCACTGTACACACATCCACCTGTGCTGTGCTGTACACGCATCACCTCTGCTGTGCTGTGCTGTGCTGTATATGCATCACCTGTGCTGTGCTGTACTGTACTGTACACATCACCTGTGCTGTACTGTACTATACATGCATCACCTTGCTGTACTGTACTATACATGCATCACCTGTGCTGTAATGTACTATACACGCATCACCTGTGCTGTACTGTATTATACATGCATCACCTGTGCTGTACTGTACTGTGCACACATCACCTGCGCTGTGCTGTACACACATCACCTGTGCTATACTGTACTGCACACACATTCACCTGCGCTATACTATACTGCACACACATACACCTGTGCTGTACTGTACTGTATACACATTCACCTGCACTGTACTGTACATGCATCCACCTGTGCTGTGCTATACATGCATCATCTGTGCTGTACTGTACTATACATGCATTTACCTGTGCTGTGTTGTATACACATCACCTGTACTATACTGCACACACATTCACCTGTACTGTACTGTACACGCATCCACCTGTGCTGTACTGTACTGTACACACATCACCTGTGCTGTGCTTTACTGTACACACATCACCTGTGCTGTGCTGTGCTGTACACATCACCTGTGCTGCACTGTACTATACACGCATCACCTGTGCTGTACTGTATTGTACATGCATCACTTGTGCTATGCTGTACTATACATGTATCACCTGTGCTGTACTGTATTATACATGTGTCACCTGTGCTGTACTATACTGTGCACACATCACCTGTACTGTACTGTATTGTACATGCATCACCTGTGCTGCACTGTACTATACATGCATCACCTGTGCTATGCTGTACTGTATTGTACATGCATCACCTGTGCTATGCTGTACTGTATTGTACATGTATCACCTGTGCTGTACTGTACTATACATGTATCACCTGTGCTGTGCTGTATTGTACATGCATCACCTGTGCTATGCTGTCCTGTATTGTACATGTATCACCTGTGCTGTACTGTACTGTACATGCATCACCTGTGCTGTACTGTACACATCACTTGTGCTGTACTGTATTGTACATGCATCACCTGTGCTGTACTGTATTGTACATGCATCACTTGTGCTATGCTGTACTGTATTGTACATGTATCACCTGTGCTGTACTGTACTGTACATGCATCACCTGTGCTGTACTGTATTGTACATGCATCACTTGTGCAATGCTGTACTGTACACACATTACCCATGCTTTACTGTACTATACTATATTTCACTACTCATGCTGAACCTGTACTGTGCTGTGGTGTACATGCAGCGTCCATATTGTACTATACATACATACTGTACTATACTGCACTGCACTATATACATGCATTCCTTCCCCAGACTATACGCCATCTTTACACTTGCTCTTAGCTGAAGACCAAGAAGGAGCGAGCTCCAGTGTTGTTTCTTAAGTAGACACCTAAGTAGAGAGTAACTGGAAGGAGCATGCAGAATCACTGTTTATATCGAGGCACCAGCCAGAATGAAGAGGTGTGCACTTTCCCTCCGTTTCTCTTCATTATCAAGCATATGGTGTTTCTACCAGAGAGGAAGACACTGCCAGACTGCCTTCACCAAAGCTTACCTTAATCTACCTTGGTGGAGGTGAAAGCACTCAAACCATTAAACCACAATTGCCACCACAAGAAACAACCAAAAATTTGTTCTGGCTATTGTGGTTCTTTCTCTTTGTAAGGCCAAAGCCAAAAAGAGTGTCGTCATAGGTCTGATTAAAGCTTTGGCAATGTCCTAGCGCCTGTTCAATTTTGCTGATGAACAGCACATGCACCACACGGTAAAACCCAGACAGGACTTAACAAGTGAGGTGTATCAAACACAACACTGCTGTTGTCAGGTTTCTAGGTGTGGCTGCCGCTCAAGTCTCCAGGCTGGTGATCTGAGTCAGGCAGCCGCTGTCCTGCGTCCCTCCCACATGTCACACAGAGCTAACTGCCACACAGCATGGGTCTGAGCAAAACTGAAAAGATTTAGAGAGGGACTTCTTCCTCTTAAAAGTGAAAATGACAGAAAAACTACTAGCAAAATCCACATCAACACAGATAAAAAGACTTGGGGAGTGTGTTAGAAATCCCCAGGGAAGTGCAGTGCCTGGCCCTTAGCGTGCTCTCACAACTGTGTGTGACTATTTTGTGAGGGAGAGATGCAAGAGAAGGAGGGGTCAGATCCAGGAAGCCCCAGATCTAAAAAGGTGCCACAGTGCAGACACGCCCTCCAGTGCAGACACGCCCTCCACACAGAGATTTCTGAGGATGATTGAGTCCAATGGCTCACAGTGAGCCAGAAAAGCCTTTCCTAAGTGGATATCTTATTTCTAGCTCTCTATTCCCCAAACAGGAACTGTTGGTTACCGCGAAATAGTCCCCTTGGTGTGGGAAACAGAACCCAGACCCAGCACTGAACCAATCACAAGCTACCACCATGGGCTCTTCATGTAAAGGCCTCAAGCTTCGAAGACATGAGTTCTTCTCACATGGTGATATTGAATTCAACACAAAATCAAAACTGCTCCATCCTACACTGTGCTGAGATTCTGGGTCTCACTCATACAAGCACATTAGGACTCTCCTCGTATTAACTCAGCCTTAAAATAAGAAAGACCAAGCAGAGCATGGTGGTTACATGCCTTTCATCCCAGTGGTTGGGAGGCAGAAAGAGGAGGATCTGTGAATTCATTTTAGGTATAGCCAGGGATGTTACAGCAATACTATCCTTTTGAAAAAACAATAAAAACCAGGCAGTGGAGGCACACATCTTTAATCCCAGCACTTGAGAGGCAGAGGCAGGCGGATTTCTGAGTTTGAGGCCAGTCTGGTCTACAGAGTGAGTTCCAGGACAGCCAGGGTTATACAGAGAAACCCTGTCTCAAAAATAAATAAAAACAACAACAATAATAATAATAAAGACCAAACAAATACTTTGGTCATTTCTGTCTCCATTTTGATCTCTTCACACCAAATAATTTGGCAGACCACTGTGCTCTATTTACAACAAACTTGTAAATATTTCTCTATCAGCCAAGATTACAACCTATCTTCTCATGCGAGTGCACAGAAGGGGGCATTTGTTTGGTAAAACAGAAAAAAATGTCACAGAAATGAAGTGTTCACAGTTTGGAAATTACTATGGAGACTGAGTATTTTACTGCCGAAATCTCTGGTTTACTTTCTAATCTCTTGAGCCAGTCTAACCCTGTATTCCCACAGAGCTTTCTCCACATATCCCAAACCTTAAACCTGACTTTCCTGACTTAGCCTGGCACCACAGCCAGGTTGTTTTCACACTGCACAGTGCATGTTGCTGCATGGAGACAGGTGAGCACGAGGACACCTGGGATCCCTCCAAACCCAGGCTCTGGGCTTTCACAAGCCCAGCTGTGGAAAACTACCTGCAGGCTCTCACGTTCAAGCAAGTTCCACTCTCCGAAAGGGACTGCCATCGTGACCATCAGAAAGTCTGCAGCCCGTTCTTACCTCATGCCTACAGATAGCTTTCAGGAATATTCCAGAGACCAAGGCCACAGGTGACAGTTATCAGTTATCTTTAAAGATGCCCAATCTAACAGTTCCCTGTAGTGTAGAAAGACTTAGCTTTTACGATCTTATTCATGGTTCTGTGAGTGTGATGGGGGTTGGAGGGCTGCTTGTCCTAGCATGTGTGTGGAGTCAGAGGGTAACTGCAGGCCAGTTCTTTCCTTCTATTTCAGAGGTCCCGAGGATGGAACCCAGGCTTGTCGGCAAGCAGCGCTAACCAGAGCCATAGAACTCCTTACTTAAGGTATTTAAATGGATTTCTCTCAGAGCCATAGTTTAGCAAGGCTCTCATCTCTGACCAAACTGAGTATAGTTTTTCTGAGCCACATCATGTCGCTTCAACGCCTCTGTCTGCTCACCACTTTTAACCCAAAGGATAAAGGAAAACAATTATCCCAAGCACGTTGTGTAGTCTAGGCAGCAAGAGTACCAAAACTCCACACCTAGCCTAGCAATGACAGAGCCCTGTACAATGTGCCTAGGGTGCTGGAGTCAACCCCAAACATCCACAGGACAGGGGGAAGAAGAACATGCTTCAGGCTGAGAACCTTCAGAACTAGAACAAAACACTCTCAATCTGGATGCTTAATTCATCTTCACGAAATCTCCCAAGGCTTTTTTATATGTAGCCCAGGCTGTCCTGGAACACCCAGAGATCCACCTGCTTCTCTGCCCCTGCCCCCAAAACCAGTGAGGAGATTAAAGGTCACACCATCACACAGTTTCAATCTTTTGTCTTTTAAAGGCCTCATGAAGGTCTGTCTTCTTTTGTTTTTCCAGTGCTGACAAAGACATGTGAGTTATTGATAGAAGAGATTCTAAGTTAGGAACTTTACACCCACGCTCTCAGTGAATCGTAAAGGAAGTGTCTAAAACAGACTTTTGATGCAGATGACCTCAGAGCCTCCGAAATGTCTCTGCAAAACCAAGTTAGCGAAAACTACTTGCAAACAAAAGTTGCACGATTCTTTGTACCTTATCTAAAAACTTTTTCAAGATGTATTTAAGGATTAAGGAAAACACAAAGTACCTTAGAGTAATTTTTAATTATTTACAATTTCCCAGCCAGAGATTTTGCTCTCATTTTCTGCTACTGGAAAATGTCACAGAAAATCCATGAGCAACAATGTAGATGTATATTTTTAAATATGAAAGAAATGTATAAGAATACTCACAGCTGTAATATTTATAATAAGAAAAAAGAACAGAAATAAATTCTCAGAAGCCAGGCATCATTAATCCAAGCACTAGGGAGGCAAAGGCAGGCACATCACTGTGAGTTTGAGGCCAGCCTGGACTACAGAGGAAGCACAAGGATGACCAGGACTATGTAGAGGGACCCTGTCTCAACAAACACACCACCCCCAAAAATGTCAGGAGATGGTTGTACAGAGTGTGAGGAATTAAAAAAGAAAAAAGAAAAAACCTTTCGGCCTGAGGGATATTTTAAAGTTTCAATACTAAAACTAGATTACACATGTAGCAGTGTCCAGTGTACGCCCTTCTCAAACTGTGAATACACGTTACCCATGCACTTTTGTATATAATATTACACAATAATACTTTAAGCATCTAGTAAAATCTATTCACTTCCTGAAGAAAAGCACCCAGGTACACACGCTAACAGGCAGGTCCCTCCTGACCTCAGAAAACCACACTCTACAGGGCATGTGAGTTAAGGACAAGCCAAGGTGGGCTGTCAGACCCTCCCAAAAGAAATAGAAGCTACTTCAGAACTTAGAAGAAAGCTTACTTAATCTAGTTAGCTCAGAGAAGCTGGGAAGAAGGCTGGTAAAGGCCAGAGTGGCGCCCCCCAAGAGGCAGCGACGGCCACGTGCTCTTTGACGCCTAGATAGGCAAACCCTAATTCAAGGGCTGCCTGGGTTGGTTGACGCTTCTCGGCAGGGATCTTGGGGTGATGCTCCAGAGAATCTTACCCATGCAGCGGAAGTGCAGCACCCCAGGACTGCGCCTTCCACGAGGAGCAGCAGGTGAGGAATCCCAGTCTGGAATCCCAGTCTGCAGGAGGCAAAGGCTGGAGGACCACACCTTCCTGACCAGCATAGCCAGTGAGTCTCAGGCCATGCTAGAGCCTTCGAGACCCTTTCTAAAAGCACTAAAAGTACCTAAACTGTCTCAGTTCTTCCAGTCTGGCTCTTTATAATGGTTTTTCTTGCTTGTTTGTCTCTAATGTAAATTTGTATAGAGAACAATTTAAAGGATAAACAGGTTTCTGTTTTGTTTCACAGAGCTCAGAACCAAACCAGGACTTTGTGCGTGGTAGGCTATGAGCTACATTCCAGCCCAAAGGAGCATTTTCTAAAACAGACATATTAAAGACCTTCCAATCAGTGGGGGAGGCAGCAGAGCGTGATGGGACAAGCCTTTAATTCCAGGACTCAGGAGGCTGAGGCAAGTAGATCTCTGAGTCAGAGGCCAGCCTGGTCTACAGAGTGAGTTCCATGACAACCAGGTCTACACAAAACCCTGTCTTAAGGGGGAGAAAAAAAAGACTTTCTGGGCAAAGTTAGTTGTCAACTTCATTAAAGACTACAGTCTGTCCCCCACCTGCTGTAAAATAAAAATGAAGCATTTACAACACTAAAGGAGCGAGCCAGGGGAGCTGGGCACAGCTGCAATCAAACGTCTGGGAGACTGAGGCAGGAGGATCAAGAATTGATGCCAGGGGCTGGAGAGATGGCTCAGCAGGTAAAAACACGTCTTGCTTTCCCCAAGGACACAGGTTGCATTCCCAGCACCACAGGTGAGGGGTGCTCACAGCCATCAGTAGCTCCATGTAAGGGGAGCCAACGGTTTCCGGCTTCCATCCATGCCAAGCATGCATATGGCGCACAGACATACATGCAGACTAAACAATCATACACATAAGCTTAAACTAAGTCAAAATAAAATTTTCTTAAAGGGAAGAGAACCAGGAGATGGTGGCTCACGCCTTTAATCCCCGCTCTCGGAGGAGATGCAGGCAGATTGCTGAGTTAAGGGCAGGCCTCCAGATTGAGCTTGAGTTCCAGGACTGCCAGAGCTACATGAGAAACCCTGTCTTGAGACCACCCTCCCCACCTAACTCCAAAAATTAGTGTGGGGAGAAAAGTATTTTTTTTTTTTATGATTTGTTTTTTACTTCATGTGCATTGGTGTTTTGCCTGCCATGTATATTGGTGTAAGAATAATCATATTTCCAGGAACTAGAGTTACAGACAGTTGTGAGATATCATGTGGATGCTGGAATTGAACTTGGGTCCTCTGGAAGAGCATCCATCACTCTTAACCACTGAGCTATCCGAGAAAAGCAGTTTTGAAAAGTTAATGACTTTAAAGTTTAGTATTCATGTTCTTCATATAATGGAGTTAGTGGTTGAACAGTCCCCCTTTGTAGCCCTGGCTGGCCTAAAACTCACTATGTAGACTAGACTAGCCTTAAACTCAGAGATCAGCTAGCTTCTGCCTCCCATATGCTTAGACTGATGTACTGTGCCCTGCCCAGAATCATTTCCAGCTTAAAAAAAAAGAAAGAAAAGAAAATAACAATTTAACTATTAAGAAATCTTATCAGTTGAATAAGAGTTACAAAAAAACATAGAAAATTACAAAAAGATTTAGCAGCCAGGCAGTGGTGACACACACCTTTAATCCCAGAACTTGGGAGGCAGAGGCAGGTGGATTTCTGAGTTCGAGGCCAGCCTGTTCTACAGAGTGAGTTCCAGGACAGCCAGGGCTATACAGAGAAACCCTGTCTGGGAAAGAAAAAAAAAAAGATTTAGCAGACCTTGAAGTTAGAGCTATTCTCACTGAGTGGTGTGGGTTTGGGTAGAAGAGTATTATATTCCTTTTTCTATGAACCCAACAGTAGTACTAAGGTCCAAAAGTAATATTTACTTAATAATGATATTACAAAAGATGTGGAGTCAAAATATTCAGGCATAATTTACATGTGTAGCATGAGAACTGAATAACTGAATTACTCTGCTGATGTAACAGCAATAGCAAGGCTGGGCATGGGTAGGAGGTGATGAATCCAGGGCTGGGACACGGCAGAGAGGCAGAGTGTGCTAAGGATGTACAGGCCCTGGAGTAACCACAGCAGAGGGGACAACGAGAGCCAACTTTGCTAAAGTTCGGGTGCTAGAGCACACTTGGGAGGGTACTGAGACCCAGCCTGAAAAAGACAGCGGACAATCAGAAAGCGGCGGAGGCTGGAGAGATGGCTGGTGGTTCAGACACTTGCCACTCACTCTTCCAAAGAACCCACATCAGGCAGTTCACAACTACCTGCAACTCCAGTTCCAGTGGATCCAACATTCTCTGGCCTCAGTGGATATATCTATGATATACATAAACTCATTTGGACATAGGTACACATACACATAAAAAAAAAAATCACTTTTAAAAAAGCCAACTAGGAAACAAAATAATATAACCATAAAACTTCAGGGGAAAACAAGTACATGTAGGTTAATTGCCCACTGTTCCTAACAGTGAATCAAAGGCACATCCTAAAGCCACAACATGTGTGCAAGAGTGAGTGTGTGCATGAACAGCATGCAGCTTTGGCTAGCCTACATTCACTGCATGGCTACGTATGCCTCTGCCTCCCCAGTGCGAAGGGGTGTGCAACACCCCACCCAGCTACTAGAATATGCTTTTTTTTAAAAAAAATTCTATTAACTATCAGAACTACAAACGAGATTTTAGGAAATGGTGATGTCTGGGAACTTGTGAATGAGCAGGAAAGTTGACAGAGGGCTGTTTTTCCATTTCCCATCTTCGGCGTTTTTTTCCAGCAGCACTTCCATGTCTTTTTAAAACGGTGTTCTTGCAAGCATTTTCATGCCTCATTTCCCCTTCAACAGCCCTAAAACAAGACGATCGCTTTCTCTCCTTTACACACACTCATGCACACAAAGACAACAGCACAGGCATGTGACATGGCTGACACACTATTGTGTGTGAGGTGGAGTCCAACAACACTGTGGTCCTGACTTCATTTCCCCAGGTGCCCGTAACTCAGAGTGAGCAGCCCCCTCCAGCCCTCAGCCCACCACCTCTCCACCCACTGACCCACACAGTAAGGAACCCGGTCTCCACAGCCAACACAGCTTGTCTTTACCCAGCCTCCCTCCCCTAACACACCCCAGCACGCTCCAGTACTGACACAATGTCAGAGAAGCCACTGTGAGTCTGCCTTTGTACTCTCATTCTCACAGAACTACCTCATTGTCTCTGCCCTGACCATCAGCCACAGGGCAATCACTTTCCTGATCTCCTTCTCCCTGATTCTCTAAAGCTTCAAATCTCAGAATCTGTCTCCAGCAAAGCACCACATTGCCCACCCGAGTCCTACTTCTGAGCCCACCCCTGGCACTTTGGAGGAGTTATCTTCTCCTCTAGCTGTTTCTAAGACAAGCTTCCTGGTACCTGCTGCACCCTTCGATTCGCAGAAACTCACCTGTCAGAGGGGTCTTCCCATGCTCTCCCTTTTCTCTCCTGAATGGTCACCCTCCTTCCTTTAAATGATCATACCCATTGTCCACGAAAATGTTCAAGTCCCTACTATGGAGTGAAATCTTCATTCTACCTACTAGCTATTGGGTGTCTGTCTTTAAACACACACACATACACACACACACACACACACACACACACATCTTAGCTGGTGTGGTGGTAACCCACCCAGGAGGCAGAGGCAGCTTTCTACGACTCTGAGGCTAACCTGATCTACCCAGTGAATTATAGGCCAGTCAGAGCTACAAAGACCCCTTTATTTTATTTATTTGTTTGTTTGGTTGGTTGGTTGGTTTTTGGTTTTTGGTTTTTCGAGACAGGGTTTCTCTGTGTAACCCTGACTGTCCTGGAACTCACTCTGTAGACCAGGCTGGCCTTGAACTCAGAAACCCACCTGCCTCTGCCTCCCAGAGTGCTGGGATTACTGGCGTGCGCCACCACCGCCCAACTGACCCTGTCTTTTTAAAAAAAAAAAAAAACTAAATTGTCAATCTGGCCTCAATCTTCTAAACACACACAATCCTCAGCCTCCCAAGTAGCTGGGGCTACAGCTGGGGATGACCACACACAAGGTCAAAGCTCTTCTTTTTTTTTTTAAAGAGCAGCCAGTGCTTTGAAGCATTGAGCCATCTCTCTAGTCCCTCAAACTCTTTTCTTATTAGGGGGTTTTGGGGTTTTGGTTGGTTGGTTGGTTGGTTGGTTTGGGGATTGGTTGGTTGTTTTTTGAGACAGTATCTCTGAGTACCCTTGGCTATCCTGGAACTCACTATGTAGACCAGGCTGGCCTTAAATTCACAGAGATCCACCTGCCTCTGCCTCCTGCTTGCCTACCACCTGGCTATAACTTAGTTTTCTGTGAAAATGGGGAATGGGCCCTCAGTGACCACAGGACTTGCTGCCCAAGTCTTCCTCAAGTGCTGAAGCCACCTCTTCTGTAAACTCAGTGAAATGTGAACTACTTAACAGGAGCAAAGAGTGTCCTGCTTAGCTGACAGAAGTGTGGGTTTCAGCATGTGAGGACCTGGGGCTCTACTGCCCTTACCTACTGAAACAAACTATGACACCAAGTTTCAGTTACTATCTCTCAGTCACTCTGTCTGAAGGAAATTCCTTCCATCTCCTAAAGTAGCAGCAGGTGCTTTTCACCCTGTACAACTGCCTTCCTTCACAGCAAAAGAAACACAACTTGGTTATTTATTTCAACAAGTCTGTAAGACTGTAAACTCGTCCTTCCCACTCTTCTGTCCTGCAGAAAGATCCCGATAAGTAGTCTTAAATGACTAACTGATATGGGCACTCTAAGAAGCAAGCGTTTCAATGTTCTCTAACTCCAGATAACAACACCTGGTAGCAGACTCTCCGGACTCCCAGTGATGATGTCACATCCTCTTTCTCACCATTACCTTTCCTTGCACATCATTAGAGAAACAGGTTTGTTGTAGTTGGGAGTTTCCTGCTAAATGAATCAGAAGCAGATCACTGAGAAGAACCTGATGGGGAAGAAGCTACTCAGAGTGAGTTCCCCAAGAAGCTCAGGTTTCTGCTGGTGCGCCTCTGTACCAGCCCCCACTTCCCCAAGAAACAAGCCAAGGACTTTCCCCCATGCTGTGGGGACAGAGGTGTGCCAATGCCCCTCCACAGCTCGCCCGTCCACGGCTCGCCCCTCCACAGCTCGCACCACACCCGGCCTGCAGGGCTGAGGCAGAGGCCTTCTGTCTCACCTACTCTTACTCATCCAGTCTGGCACAGGCTTACCTCACCTACTCTTTGTGTCACAGATCATTGCCTTGTATGTGCCTCAGAAGTGCAGCCATTAAAAGGGGTGGACTGTTTGTTACGGGATTTAGTTATTTCTTGTTGGTGTTGTTGGTGAACGCTTGCTTTCAATGTTCTTTGTCCTTTTATGCCTTCCCGAAGATTTTCCCCAAAACACATACACTCACTCTTTGTTTTTACCTGACAATACAAGGCTGTCAAGAGAGGCCTATCAACTTCCTCATCTACCACTTATAATGACTGCCTTTGTTTCTGCCCTTACCTCTTTCCCCATTCCAACAGAAAAAACTGTCTTTCCTATCGGCCTAGCCTGGACAATCACTCCAGCAGAGCCTGGGAGTCTCAGCGTCCAGCTCAGTCAGACCATATTCCTTCTCCAAGTCCCCATCCCCCTCTATCCCAAATCTACATGCTCAAGTCTTCCTGTGTGACCATCAGAAACGTGCCATGCCGGCGTCTGCCACTCCAGAGGTGGTGGCAATGGGGACCGGGTCCTGCAACATTCTTTCTAGTGGGAAGAGACAAAGAGCTCAGGCAAACGTCCCCACTGATGGCCTCTGCCTGGAAATGCAAGCAATTTCTGAGTCGTCCCCAGTGAAGCTGCCTCGGCAAGTGACTCTGAGGAAATCCCCAACTGCTGTGCTCACAGGCAACTCTCTCCCAGGTTCCTTTTTTTCTCAACCCCCACTGTCTGCTTCCCAGAGCTCTCTGTATTCAGCCTTTGCTACTCCACAGCGCTCCCAGAACAAGCTCACTCACACCCATCATGGAGGACAGGCCTTCCTGAATCACTCCCTGACACACAGCCTGCTGCGCACACCCCATCTGTTTGTCCACTCGGTGATTCTGCCTCTGTCTCCCCCCGACCCCAAACTAGACCCCTCTAAGTAAGGGAACAAGGCCAGCAAGGCCAATCTCTCACCTCAGAGCCTAGGGGTCCACTAGACTCCTCCACCAACCCCCCTCCTTCTCCGTAGTCAACACCCCCCTCCCTCTTCCCACTCCACCTTCCCTGACCCTGTGTAGAGAAAGGCCAGCCTCTCAGAGCTGTCTCCCTCCAAGGGCCACCATGCCCACATCCTGTGTCACTCCTTACCAAGTGCCAGAGCATAACACTGCCCAGCTCTAGGGCACACTCTTCCTGTAAGCCCTCATCACCTGTGAGGATGGTCTTTACATTCTTTGCTCTAAAGAAACGGATGTGGGCCTGGTGCAGCTACAGGGCACAGCTGCTAAAGCAAAATGCACTCATTATAAACACTAAACATCAGGATTGCATTTTATCTTAGATTTCCTTTTTTCCCCCAGTTTGTGTGTGATGAGTATGTATGTAGGTATACATGCTTGCATGTGTGTAAAGTTGCACGTGTTGTGGGCACACTTGATGTTGGAAACCACCCTCAATGGACTGGCTCCTCCACCTTTATTCAGCTAGGCACGGGTCTCTCAATCACACCCAGAACCTCCTGACGATCTGCCTAGTTTTCCTAGCCTCCTTGGTCTGAGACCAAGGTCTTTGCTTTCTGAGACTAGATCAGGCTGCCACATCCAACCAGTACTTACCAGGCCCCAGACTGCAAACTCCAGTCCCCATGTTTGGTGCTAAACTACTGAGTCATCTCCCTAGGCTTTTATCTTAGGTTTTCAACTTTTCATTAAAATATTAATATATCTCCCCAAACTTAATTAGATCGACATTCCAAGATGTACCATGTTATCCTACAGAACTGAGTATCCGTGGTGGATCAACACAGATTCCCAGTAAGAAGTCCATGCCAGGCACGGTGGTGCACATCTTTAATCCCAGCACTCAGGAAGCAGAGGCAATCAGTTCTCTGAGTTTGATGCCAGCCTGGTCAACAAAGTTAGTTTCAGAACAGCCAGGGCTACATAGCCAGAACCTATTTCAAAAACAATAAATAAGTAGATATATGTAAAAATAGGAGCTGTAGAGATAGCTCTGTAGTTACAAGCACTGACTGTTCTTCAAGAGGACCGGGGTTTAATCCCCAGCACCCATATAGTGGCTTACAACCATCTGTAACTCCAGTCCCAGAAGATCTGAACTCTCTTTGACCTCCATGGGCACCAGGTATAATTTGATACACAGACATGCATACTGGCAAAACACTCATGCATATAAATTAAATCAAAATTAAAAAAAAATAAAAAAATAAAAAATAAAAGGCCAGGTGGTGGTGACACATGCCTTTAGTCCCAGCACTCTGGGAGGCAGAGGCAGGCAGATTTCTGAGTTCGAGGCCAGCCTGGTCTACAGAGTAAGTTCTAGGACACCAGGGCTATACAGAGAAACCCTGTCTTGAAAAACCAAAAAAGGAGGTTACCTTATAGCCAGAGGAAGTGAAAGATCTTGTGCTGCATGACAACAGGTAGTTTGGGCTGCACATCACACCCCACGCCACTTACAAGTGCTTCTTGCTAGCTCAGATCCACCATCATCATGAGAGGAAGTGCTTACCAGTCAGGCGAGTTTACAAAGTGCAGAGCTCAGGGCCTGCTCCATGTTCAGCACTCTGAGGTAATCTCACCAGTACAGAGATCTGAGCTAGGGACCTGCAGATGGAGAGGCTGCTCCTGGGACTGAGTGGAGCATAGGTTACCCTGGAAGTAAGACAGAGGGCAAGCCAGACAGGGCATCAGAATGGCAGAGCGAACAAGGCCTGCAAAGGAAAAAGCAGAATGTATGTACAGAGTCATCCAGCATGGCTGGAGAAGAGGAAACACACGAGCAGGAAGTGAGGTTAAGGAGAGTAGCCCTCGGACACATGAACACTGGGATCTTATCCTGTACATGGGAGAAGCCAATAAAGTGTTTTAAGAAAGAAAAGATCATATTTGGTTCTGTTTCAAAATAATCACAACAGGATAGATGAGGCTGGCTGAGGAGGAGAGAGGACTAGGAGTAAGATGCGTCAGGAAAGACAGACAGACACAACAATCACAGAACTCAGGGACCTCTGGGCAAGCTGCTGTGGGGAGAAAGGTGGTGTCCTCCTCACCCCACATGTGCTGGAATGTAATTCCCAGTGTGGTCAGGGTTGGGGGCTTTTAAGGATGATTAGCTCCCAAGAACAGAGCCCTCAATGCCCATTCTTACAGAAAGGCCTCAGGAAGGCCTGTTCCCTCCCTCCTATGTGAGGCTGGAGCAAGAAGGTACCATGTCTGGAGCACGGCACAGGCCTCACCAGAGTGGTACACTGGCTCAGTCATGGTCTGCCTGACTTCTGAACTGTGCACAAGGAAAGTGCATTATATACCTATCATGTAGTCAAGGGAACAACCTTGAGGGTATATTTGTTATCACTCTCAGTGCTATGACAAGAGACCAGGTAGAAGCAACTTAGAAGAGAAGGGTTTACCTGTCTCACACTTCAGGGAATAGACTATCACAGCAAGGAAGGCAGGTGTCAACAGAGGACCTCACACCTCACACCCAAAGTTCCATCTCATTAGTACATTGATGTTTCTTGGTCCAGTCACATGGACAATGGAAATCAGCTATCAGACAGACAATGGGCACCCTGAAATGACTGTCTTTGAAGAGAGGAGGCAGATGGAGGAGGGGGGAATTATGGCAGGGGGAGTCTGGATTTGCTAAATAATCGGTGTCTACAAGAACAGCAATGCGCTCACAGCAGAGGGTGCAGTGCTAGAGATCAAAACCTGGGAGCCAAGTAAAGGCTACTGAGAGCTGAAGCCCAGGGCATGCGTGAGACTGCTCTGTAAGCATGTGTAAATAAGGATATTACCGAAGTCACCTGCATCAGAAGAGCGTGGAGTAAGAAGCCAAGAGGAAGCACGAGAACAGTCTGGGTACAACAAAGTTAAGAAGAAAAAATGCTATTGAATTTTTTCAATGCTTCTAATGAATACAAAAAGATTCAAAAATTAATTTCTGTGGACATTACAAAATTAAAAACAACAACAAAGCACCAGGTGCAGTGCTACAGAGAAATCCAGAGGTGCTCCAGTCTGCAGTGCAGAGGCTCCAGTCTGCAGTGCAGAGGCTCCAGTCTGCAGTGCAGAGGCTCCAGTCTGCAATGAGACTAACTAGCAGTCACGCCAACATGGCTTCAGTGGTTTGATGAAGCAGACAGTGGACCGAGCAGTGAGCAAAGGCAGGAGAAAGAGACAGTCCCTTCTCCTCCACTAACGAACGGCTACCACAGGTAACTCATGCAAAGTTCTGGGAAGGGTTTGCAGTATTTTCTCCCATCTTCTCCAGAGAAAAACCTGGAACAAATGTAAATGATAAAGAGTCAAGAAGTTGTGTGAGCAGCTGAGAGGAAAAAGACAGACAGAGAGCAGGAATGAGGAGATACTAAAGGCAGGTTCCGAATCCCACAGAGAAGGGACGGATGATGGGACAGAGGGCACGGGAGAGGTGTGCACTTCAGAACAGGAAGGGAGTAGTCCTGCCTCTGGGAAATGAGGGAAAGGGAATTCGGGTAGAAAGTGAAGACATAACTCAGGGCTTAAAAGCATCACAGCTTTTGTTGTTGTTGTTGTTGTTGTTGTTGTTGTTTTTTGAGACAGGATTTCTCTGGGTCACCCTGGCTGTCCTGGAACTCACTCTGTAGACCAGGCTGGCCTCGAACTCAGAAATCCGCCTGCCTCTGCCTCCCAAGTGCTGGAATTATAAGCGTGTGCCACCACTGCCCGGCAAGCATCACAGCTCTTGCAGAGGACCTGGGTTCAATCCGAAGTTTTGGAGGATCCAAACTGCACACTCATACATGGAGGCATCACATAAAAATATAAATAAGTAAGCACCCAGGAGACAGAAGCAGGCAGATCTCTCGTTTGAGGCTAGCCTGGCCTACATCATAAGTTCTAGGACAGCCAGAACTGCATACTAAGGCCATCTCTCAATAAAAAAAGGAAAAGGAAAAGGGAAAGAGAGAGAAAAGAGAAAGAGAACAAAAAGAAAATCTTGTTCACAAAAGAGCATCCACACCACACAGCACTTCACACACTAAATCCATGAAAAATTCTCAACCAACAATCAACAACAAATGGATTACTGATGTGTTCAGAAACATGAGCACTGACCCCAAGACACGTACCATGCAATGCAAGACAAACATCGGAACCCTGGGCTCAGCAAGGGCTTCAAATAAAAGGTCTATCTTCAAAGGTCAAAGGTCCATCCATAGGGACAAAGGACATGTGTCGTCACCCAGGAGATGAGAGCTGGAGAAGAGGTGCTCACTGGGTCCCCAGGGGCTTGGACTCAGCTGCTGAGGGCTGAAGCCCACATTGCCTCTCAGGGTGACAGAGGCCTGAGTCTCAGAAACCACTGAAGTCACATAGCTATCCTTCAGGCGTAGCTAAGTGCGTACACCAGATGTCTGCATGAAACCAGCCAACTGCTCTTCTGCCCCAATCAACTGTCTGCAGGGACCAACATGTGTCAGATCAAGGATCTCTGCTGTCAGCACAACTGCCAGCAGAGTGGTGCCCACTTCACAATATCTCTACGAATCGTCCACTCATCATTTCACAAATGACCTCATTCTGCTCAAGAGCACGAGATATAAGACATGGCTACATTACTGAGCATACCTCCACCATCAGGTGGAACAACGGTTAACATGTGTTAACTGCTCCCTACATGCCATTAGGCCAACTTCCTTACAAGTCTAATGAGAAATTCTGTCTTTTTTGTATATATAGAAGAACCCCAAATGAAGGGTTTAGGCAGTTTGTCCAAGGCCACACAGCTAGTAAAGGGATATGGCCAGGATGTGCACCAAGGCCTACCAGATAACACATGTTTCTCAAATTATTACACAACCCCATCTCAGGCCAAGATCAAATCACCAAGATAGACCTGATTTTCCCATCCAAATCAAACTGAACCAAGCAAACATTCACTATACTTCTAAAACCATATTGAGAAATAAACAAGCCGGGTGGTGGTGGTACACACCTGTAATCCCAGCACTCTGGGAGGCAGAGGCAGGCGGATTTCTGAGTTCAAGGCCAGCCTGGTCTACAGAGTGAGTTCCAGGACAGCCAGGGCTACACAGAGAAACCCTGTCTCGAAAAAACCAAATCCAAAAAAAACAAAAACAAAAACAAAAACAAAAAAGAAATAAACAAGGCAGAAGCTGGAGAGACAGCACTTGCTGCCCCTGTGAAAGACTAAGTTCAATTCCCAGTGCCCTCATCACTTACGCACAACTCCCTGTGACTCCAGCTATAGGGGACCCGATGACCTCCCCTGGCATCCAAGGACACATGTATGTCATATATGAATACACACACACACACACACATACACTTGAACAAAAACCAGACAGGGTGGCACATGCCTTTAATCCCAGCACTCAGGAGACAGAGGCAGGCAGATCTTTGAGTTAACTGCCAGCTTGGTCTACACAGCAAATTCCAGGCCAACCATAGCAGGTGAGAGATCCTGTCTCAAAAGATAAAATAAAATAAAATAAAATAAAATAAAATAAAAACATAATATAAATAAAAAAGGAAGGGCTAGAGAGACGGCTCAGCAATTAAAAAGCACTGGCTGCACTTTTTGTTTGAGACAGTGTTTCTCCGTGTAGCCCTGGCCTTCCTGAAACTCATCCTGGTGACCAAGCTGGCCTCAGACTCAGAACTCAGATAGCCTCCTGCCTCTGCCTAGCTCTGCCTAGCTCTGCTGGGATTAAAGGACAGTGCCACCACCCATAACTCTGGCTGTTCAATTCCAGCACCCACATAGCATTATTCACAACTGTCAGTAATCCAAAGGGATCCAGTGCTGCCTCCTTTTCTCTGAGGGCACTGCACATACACAGTGCACACACATCCATTCAGGCAGAACACTTATACACATAAGAATAAAAATGTGGCAGTCACACTTGCAATCCTAGCACTTGGGAGAATGAAGCAAGAGGACGAAGAGCTGCAGGCCAGCCTGGGCTACACAGTAAGACCCTGCCCCAAAATAAGAAGTTATGTTTATTTCAAAGAAAATATAGGACCTGGAGAGATGGCTCCAGGATTAATAGCACCAGCTGGTTTTCCAGAGGACCTGGGTTCAAATCCCAGCACCGACACGGGAACTCACAACTGTCTCTACCTCACACCCTCCCTGGCCTTTCTGGGTACTAGTCACTCACCATGGTACACATACATGCATGCAAACAAAACATCCATACATATTTTTTAAAAGACGATGAGGAGGAGAGGAAGAAGCCAGGTATAGTGGCATACATCTTTAGTCCCAGTGCTTGGGAGGCAGAAGCAATAGGATCTCTGTGAGTTTACGGCTAGCCTGGACTACAGAGTAAGACTCAAAACTCAAAGCAAAACTATGACAAAATAGAATAATTTTTGAAAAATAAAATATGAATGGCTTCTGTATGAGTTTATATTAAGTGAAAAGCAGTTTAAATTTTTAGAAAACATTTGACTGACAGAATATAAACTGATAGTAAAGAATTGCAGCAGCAGGCAAGAAAGAGGCGGGGCATTACCCCATATTAGGCATGGGAGAACAACAGAGAACTGTGTGATCAAGAACAAAGACTGGGGAAATCCTCTTAAATTATTTAAATAAACAATTCAGGTGTGGTAACACATACCTTTAATCCCAACACTCAAGAGGCAGAGGCAAGAGGATTTCTGTTAGTTGAAGGCCACCCTGGTCTACACAGTAAGTTCCAGGACAGCCAGGCCTACATAGAGAGACCCTACCTTAAAATAAATACATGAATAAATAAAATAATGTCTATGGATCCAGGTGTGTGGCGTACACTTATTATCCCAGCACATGGGAGGCAAGACCAGTAAGATACACAAGTTCAAAGCCAGCCTGAAAAAAAAAATTACCCAAAACTTAAAAAAGCAGAATAAATAGAATTTCTGGAGTCGAGGGGCACTGATAGATACATCACAGTGGGAGAGCAAGGGCTCCCCTGGCCTGTAAGCCCTGGTTCAATCCCCAACACGCCAGTAAAAAATACATTTGTAAATATGAAATCAGGGCTGGCCAATGGCTCAGTGTCCTAGTCAATAACCTTAGTCAACATCCAGGGTCCATATGGTAGGAGGGAGAAAACTGATTCCCACAAGCTGTCTCTGAACTCCATATACATATACACATACACACACACACACAAACACACTCACACACACACAAACACACACACACATACATACACAGTGAATAGATAAAAATGTCATTTAAAATGTTATTAAAAAGCTATAGACTGAGTAGAAATTAGTGGTAGAATGCTTGCTTAGCTGCAGCAACATAACAATCTATATACTGCAGATTTGAAAACTCTGAGCATCACAGAATCCAACTGTAGCTCTGGGCTACATGCTTACCCTACACCTCTACACCTCCATGAGAGAGGTCTCTGGAGCAGTGACCAGGGTGGCACAAAGTTGACTTGCCCATTTCTGAGATTAAAATACAACCCAGCACCTCCCTTTTCTTCTCAACTCTCCCTTGGGTCCTAAGAAGGTTCCTTCTATGCCTCCACCTTCAAGGTGGACTCGGTGCCACTTCCAGGGCCAGAGAGACAGGGAATGAAACATGTAGAGACAGAGATGTGAGGCTGTTCATGCCCAGAGAAGTGTTCAAACAAGAAAGGGAGGCTCCCTTCCTGTAACTGTTGTTTTATCTTAAATACCTTTCCAGTTGCCCTCTCTGGGCTGTTCTCAGACACGGAAAGACTTGCTCACCCTCCAACCTGCAGCGCTAGCGGTGCCTAACACCCTTCTTCCCTCACAGTGAGCTCTGCGCCAGCCAAATCACAACCTTCACTACTAACCACACAGCCTGGTGTTTATAGCTCTCTGCTGCTTTTCACAAAGGCGAAGCACACAGCGTCCCCTTTTCTTAGAAGGCAGCCCCTGAACATGGCTCTACCAGGGTCTCCGGTGACGTTCTATTGACATTTTTAAGAGACGTCCTCTGGCAGGCTCAGAGCTCCTTGAAAGGCCTCCTGCTCACCGCGGTATCCTCTGCACAGAGAGACACACACAGAGTAGCGAGCAGCATGCAGGGACCACGAATATGAGAGCCATCTGCACTATGCAGAACTGTGGCAAAAACACTGAAAGCAGCGCTTCCTCAGAGGAAGAGAAAACTATTGTGCAATCACAACTCAGTTATTTAAATCGTTCAGATCCCATAATTACATCACAGCTTGAGATAATAGCTCTCACCAGAGGTGCAGCTTTACCGGAAAAGCTTAGCCTTTCTGAGTCCAAATTCTCCTCCGGTTAACCAGAATGAACGGGGAGGGGGACTGAGTATGCCTGTGTTAACCTCAGCAAGAAGTTTAGTGACACTCAGATGACTTCATGAAAGCATCACACAGGTAATCGGACAGATCAAAAGAATTCTCATTAAGCCCCACTATTGTTGACAGATGAATCCTATCCAACTCATCTATCAAGAAATTAACGTGTAAATTCAGTTTCTAAATGGTTCTCCAGACAGTTTCAAGCTGTCTGTCAGGGCAGGAGAAGTTCACAGCCACTCGAGTCCATGGTGAGCAGCCTGTAGCAGCAGACACAGCACACGGGGCTCTGAGGCAAACAGCCCAAAAGAGTCAGGGCCCTGCATCTCAGCAGAGCGGCTGATCTGTGACCAAAGCCTGCAGCAGACACACACACAAATCAGTGCTCTGCTCAGACTCTCCCTATCTTTAGAACCAAGTAGAGCCTGAACCTACAAAAACCAGCAACGGAAAGAAGGAACTCACCAACGTCAGCAAGTCGTGACAGAGGCTTTAAGGCTTTGAGGGGCGGGCGGGCGGGTGGGGGGGAGGGGAGAAGGGAATCAAAGTTTTTCTGTCAGAACAGTAATTAGAAAGAAAGTTGTTTGTTTGTTTTTTTAAGGAACAAGATTAGTTCAAAATGTGTTGCAGATGTCACAAACACCAGCACAGATCTGGGGACCCCTGATTTATTTTAACTTAAACTCTACATCTCTAACCAACCATCTGTGTACTTGAAGCAAGACAGACAGATGGCCAATTACGCTGACACTGCAGGCTCAAGGTTCCTCAACTGCTGTTTCCTTCTAGAGTGGGAAGACATAAGATGCAGGACAATGCAGTACAAATCCTTAAAAGAAGTTTAAACTAAGTCGTATGCCAATCCAAGTTTCCTGTGTGAAAGACTAACCAATTCACTCGTCCTTAAAAAAAACATTTAAACCCTGACATTCCCAGTTTTTAAGGCTTTCACACCTTTTCAGGGAGTAGGGTGAGCTAATCAGTAGTGGATCCTAGAAATAGCTCTTTCTAAAGATGTCTAGAAACACCAAAAACTGTAAACAATAATGGTGTGGAGCAGATCCACGCAGAGCAGAGTGCCCAGGATTTCCCTTTCCTGGTGAAAGCAATTAGGTCCTATTTTTAATCTCCCCCTCATGCAAACATCCAGGCAAACCTCCCTTTCTGGCTATGAAAGCTATAGCTGATTTGTTACTAAAAGTAAATAAAGAACTGTTTTAAAAGATGTAAATGGGATTAGTCACACTTGGTGGTAACACTGTCACAAAAAGATGACAAGAAAAAAAAAAAAACCTTAAGGGAAATACATTTTAACAAACTACTTCAAATGATTTAAAAAAAAAAAAACCCGGTAAATATTTTAACCAAAGGTATCACCTGGCAACCAGCCCAAGGATTCCTATCTCCCTAAACGCTTCCCCACTGATTAATTGAAAAGTAATATGTTGATAATTGCATGCAGGTGAAAAGATCACCACCCTGCACATTGGGAAAGCTTTAAAGGGTTATTAAAATTAATTATTTCCTTCAATCGAGTAAGATCTGTAACACTCAAATACACTTCTGGTTCATGACTATAAGTTATTTTCAAAAGGGCTGGGAAAAGCCCAGTGTCCTGACAAGTTAACAAAAAGTCGGAAGTAGAACGCTCCTGGGAACTTGGTCACATTCCTTACTCTTTTCCAATCAACAGTTTTTAGTGAACTTGAAAAATACTGGTGTGGGCCTTTGGCAAGGAATTCAACAATATGCAACTCTGGAGACATCAGCAAAGTGTACTGACACCAAGCGCGGTGAAAATGCTGCTTTTGTTCACAGGCCGCCTGTGATAAAAACAGGAACTTTACAGAGGGCCGATCGCCACAGCACATTCGCCTGACCACATGCCCACAGCCGGCATTGAGGTTCTCATTGTTGTCTAAGGGACTTCTCTTGTAACAGAACCTAGATTTAGCCCATGTTTGAAATTATCTACATAAACCCAACCCTCCCTGTACCAATCCATTGTCAAAAGAAAGACGGTACCGGCCAGGATTTGCATGTACCCGGTAGCCACCTCTACAAAGACTCCAAAAGGTGACCAGATACGGAAAACCTAGTCTGAATGCAGGTGCCAAGAAAAGCCTGCTGCCTCCCCCCCAGGACAGAGCTGGTCTAGAGGCAGGGGATCGGGGTCTCTCTGGGTTAGGGCCACCGCTTCCGACCTCCCTCGGACCCTCAATGGCTCCCCCGCTCCTTTCTCACGCCTGTCACTGGTGGAGGCACCTCGCATTGTTAGAGGAGCAGGAAGAAATGCAGCTGCGTTCCCCGGCGCCTCGTTCTGAAGCAGGAGCGAGGGTGCAGGCGAGCGGCCCTTCGGGAGAAAGGCAGCAGAGGGGCAAGGTGTCAGGCGGAGGGCACAGCTTTGTCTCCAGCTGACCCGTCCCCGCGTCCCGCGGGCCCCCCAGGGACAACAATGAGAGCCCGGCCGCGCTTCGCGGGTGGGGAGCGGCGAACCCGGCCAGCCCAGCCGCCCACAGGCCGCCGCCCGCCCGGCCGGCCCGCCGCGCGCCTACCCTCAGACAGCTCCAGCTCCAGCTCCGCCAGCTGCGCCCGCACCTCGGGGGGCAGCGCGGCCACCGCGGCCGGCGACGGCTCCAGGCCTCGCTCCGCCATCGCGGTTGCGCCAGCCACACTCCGGAAGACGAGAGGGAGCCGAAGGAGGGACGGACTGACGAGGGCCCACACCCCGGCTACAGGATCCGGCTCCAGCCGCCGAGAGCCGCCGGCACTGTCGCTGCCGCCGCCGCTGCCGCCGCCATGAGCGAGGGTCACGTGAGCGCACAGCCCCGCCTCCGGCCTGGAGCTCGCCCCGCCCCAGAGACGCAGGACGGGCGTGGCTACAGCGCCCTCTACCGCGGAGCTTCGAGAGTGCAGGCTGCGGTCGCCTGCTCTGCTCTTCTAAGATGTGGCACCTGCTGCTGCACATGGCGCCTACCTTCCACAAACTCTCAAACAAGAGGATTCCGGGACTTTGGTCTTACTTCTTCCAGTCCCTCTCACTCAGGAGAGCATGCATCCTGAGTCCTTTCCCCCATTTTCCCTAATGGCCCTGCCTACAGGCCTCATCCTTCACCCACCCCAGATTCTGATTATTATGCCTGCTCACAACACTTTTTTTTTTCAGTGTATCTTGTAAACCCAGTACTCAGGAGGTAGAAACCGGAGGATTTGAAGTTCAAGGTCATTCTCTTCTCAATGAAAGTCAACCTGGGCTACATGAGACCTGTCTCAAAACACAAGAAAAAAATTACAGTAGAACTTGCTTCATCTTGCCTCAACTTCTAAAGATGTATAAAAGAACTTCCATGGGAATAGGGGGTGGCTGCTTTTGCAGAAGGCCCAAGCTCACTTCTCAGCACTCGTGTAATGTCAGCTTGAAGACCTCTGCAGAACTCTACACACACCTCTACACATGCCTTTACACACACGCCTCAACACATACCTCTACACGTGCCTCTACACACGCCTCTACACACGCCTCTACACACACCTCTACACACACCTCTACTCATGCCTTTACACACACGCCTCTACACACGCCTCTACACACGCCTCTACACACACCTCTACATGCCTCTACACGCCTCTACACACGCCTCTACACACGCCTTTACACACGCCTCTACACACGCCTCTACACGTGCCTCTACACGCGCCTCTACACGCGCCTCTACACACGCCTCTACACGTGCCTCTACACACGCCTCAACACATACCTCTACACACGCCTCTACACACGCCTCTACACATGCCTCTACACACGCCTCAACACACGCCTCTACACACGCCTCTACACACGCCTCTACACACGCCTCTACACACCTCTACACACGCCTCTACACACACCTCTACACACACCTCTACTCATGCCTTTACACACACGCCTCTACACACGCCTCTACACACGCCTCTACACACACCTCTACATGCCTCTACACGCCTCTACACACGCCTCTACACACGCCTCTACACGTGCCTCTACACACGCCTCTACACACACCTCTACACACACCTCTACACACCTCTACACACCTCTACACACACCTCAACACACGCCTCTACACACGCCTCTACACACCTCTACACACCTCTACACACGCCTCAACACACACCTCAACACACGCCTCTACACACCTCTACACACGCCTCTACACGCGCCTCTACACGCGCCTCTACACATGCCTCTACACACGCCTCTACACACCTCTACACATGCCTCTACACGCGCCTCTACACGCGCCTCTACACACGCCTCTACACACGCCTCTACACACACCTCTACACACCTCTACACACCTCTACACACACCTCTACACACGCCTCAACACACACCTCAACACACGCCTCTACACACCTCTACACACGCCTCTACACGCGCCTCTACACACGCCTCTACACACACCTCTACACACGCCTCTACACACACCTCTACACACGCCTCTACACGTGCCTCTACACACACCTCTACACACACCTCTACACACCTCTACACACCTCTACACACACCTCAACACACGCCTCTACACACGCCTCTACACACCTCTACACACCTCTACACACGCCTCAACACACACCTCAACACACGCCTCTACACACCTCTACACACGCCTCTACACACGCCTCTACACGCGCCTCTACACATGCCTCTACACACGCCTCTACACACCTCTACACACGCCTCTACACGCGCCTCTACACGCGCCTCTACACACGCCTCTACACACGCCTCTACACACACCTCTACACACCTCTACACACCTCTACACACACCTCAACACACGCCTCTACACACACCTCTACACGCCTCTACACGCCTCTACACACGCCTCTACACACGCCTCTACACACGCCTCTACACACCTCTACACACGCCTCTACACACGCCTCTACACGCGCCTCTACACGCGCCTCTACACACGCCTCTACACATGCCTCTACACACACCTCTACACACCTCTACACACCTCTACACACACCTCCACACACGCCTCTACACACGCCTCTACACACCTCTACACACCTCTACACACGCCTCAACACACACCTCAACACACGCCTCTACACACCTCTACACACGCCTCTACACGCGCCTCTACACGCGCCTCTACACATGCCTCTACACACGCCTCTACACACCTCTACACATGCCTCTACACGCGCCTCTACACGCGCCTCTACACACGCCTCTACACACGCCTCTACACACACCTCTACACACCTCTACACACCTCTACACACACCTCAACACACGCCTCTACACACGCCTCTACACGCGCCTCTACACGCGCCTCTACACGAGCCTCTACACGCGCCTCTACACACGCCTCTACACACACCTCTACACACGCCTCTACACACACCTCTACACACCTCTACACACCTCTACACACACCTCTACACACGCCTCTACACACCTCTACACACACTTCATTAGGTATAATGGTGCAAGCCTTTTATCCCAGCACATGGGAGGCAGAAGCAGGCAGATCTCTGAGTTTGAGGCCAGCCTGGCCTACATAATTTCTAGGACAGCCAGAACTACATATTTAGGAATACTTAATAGAGTATTCTCTATTAAGAGTATTCTACACACTCCTCAACACACGCTTCTACACATGCCTCTACATACAGCTCTACACACATCTCTACACACACCTCTACACATACTGCTACACACAAACCTCTACACACATCTCTACACACGCCTCTTACACATGCCTCAACACACACCTCTATACACGGCTCTACACACGGCTCTACATACACCTCAACACACACCTCTACACATGCCTGCTACACACCTGTGTGTTGAGGTGTGTGTAGCAGCCCTCAAACTTTTCAGAGATCTGCTGAATATCACATTTAAAATGTTTAATGACAAAAAGCTTCCTGTAAGGGCTGGAGAGATGGCTCAGGGGTTAAGAGCACTGACTGCTCTTCTAGAGGTCCTGAGTTCAATTCCCAGCAACCACATGGTGGCTCACAACCATCTGTAATGGGATCTGATGCCCTCTTCTGGTGTGTCTGAGGACCACTACGGTGTACTTATATACAATAAGTAAATAAATCTAAAAAAAAAAAAAGCTTCCTGTAATAGAAATGCAAGCTCCTAGCGGCGACCCTAAGATCTCCAGAGAAGATGACGAGACACAGATGATCCACCTGAATTCTGGTAACACTAACCACTGCCCCATCCTATGCCATGGCCTGTCCAAACTATGGAAACTATTGGGTCGACTACCTTACTCTGCCTTATCAAGGTGAGTAAGTAGGTTTTCCCAAGTTACTCCTCCACAGGGAAATCTCTCAGACCTTTTGGGCAGCCAAAGGCCTCTGCTGTCCTGTGCAGCCGGTGAAGATGTCATGCTGTCCAGTATAACCTATGACTTTTCCCCCAACAAAACCATCAGGCCTGCCATGGGACCCTAGTGAAATCTCTGATGGAGTTGATGACTAGCTGTAACCCCTTCACTTTCCTCTAGGTCCCCCTCCCTGCTGAGAATAGCAGATACTGTCTACTCCACACTAAAACATAAACTCACTCCAGGGTGTGGAGGCAGCTACACACCCTGAGCAGCACTTGGGAGGCAGAGGAAGGTGAATATGTGAATCTGTGAGTTCAAGGCCAGCCTGGTCTACAGAGTGAGTTCCAGGACAGCCAGGGCTACACAAAGAAACCCTGTCTCTAAAAACAAAGCAAGCAAGCAAACAAACAAACAAAGATAAACTCACCAAACAGGGTTCAACATAACTTTCCCTTCTTATTTAAAGGAGCTTTGCAATGCCTGCCCCCGGTAATCAACCACTTGTTGATTATCATATGTCTAATGATAAGTAATTGGACAAAAACATTTTATTTGGAGCTGGAGAGATGACTCAGTGGTTTAGAGCCCTGGCTGCTCTTCCAAAGGTCCTGAGTTCAAATCCCAGCAAACGCATGGTTGCTCACAACCAACTGTAATGAGATCTGATGCCTTCTTCTGGGGTGTCTGAAGACAGCTACAGTGTACTTACATGTAATAAATAAATCTTTTTTAAAAATTTATATAAATTATTAAAGTCAAAAAATAATTTATAGGGCTGGAGAGATGGCTCAGCAGTTAAGAACACTGACTGCTCTTCCGAAGGTCCTGAGTTCAAATCCCAGCAACCACATGGTGGCTTACAACCATCTGTAACAAGACCTGAAGCCCTCTTCTGGAGTGTCTGAAGACAGCTGCAGTGAACCTATATATAATAAATAAATAAATCTTTAAAAAAATAATAATTTATAAACATCTAATGCTGTAAAAGCCTAAATAAGCTATGAGGGTCTAAGAAAAGTGTTGGTTTTTCCTTTGGTTTTTTTTTTGTTTGTTTGTTTTGGGGTTTTTGGGTGTTTTTTTGTTTTTTTGTTTTTTGTTTTTTTTGTTTTTTGGGTTTTTTTTGTTTTTGTTTTTGTTTTTGTTTTTGTTTTTTTTTTGGGGGGGGGGTGGTTTTTTGGATTTAGTTTTTTTGAGACAGGGTTTCTCTGTATAGCCCTGGCTGTCTTGGAACTCACTCTGTAGACCAGGCTGGCCTCAAACTCAGAAACCCGCCTGCCACCAGGCAGGGGTGGTACGCGCCTTTAGTCCCAGCAGGGATTTCTGAGTTCAAGGCCAGCCTGGTCTACATAATGAGTTCCAAGAAAAGCCAGGGCTACACAGAGAAACCCTGTCTCGAAAATCCAAAAAAGAAAAGAAAAGAAACGAAATCCGCCTGCCTCTGCCTCCCAAGTGCTGGGATTAAAGGCACGTGCCACCACAGCCTGGCTGCAAGTTCTCCCGTTAGGACTGTCATTAGTCCATGACGTTCTGCTGAGCACTGTGGTCACAGTGGTGACGCACTCCCCACTGTTATCAGTTACAAGCTTCAGATTTTAAATCTCCTCTGATTGTTTCCAAAATATAGGCTTTTTGGGTTGTTATTTCGCTTCATTTTGTTTTGTTTTCTTTGTCAAGACAGGGTTTCTCTATGTAGCATGGGCTGTCCTGGAACTTGCTCTGTAGACCAGGCTGGCCTCTAACTCACAGAAATCTGCCTGCTTCTGCCTCCTAAGGGCTGGAGCTAAAGGTGTGCACCACCATGCTTGGCTATCTAAATATAGACCGAAAGATGCTTTTAGTCATGCTAAAAAATCTCCACCCCATCTATATATTTAGCCCTCTGGGAAGGAAATACAATGTTGACACTTTGTAACATAAAACCTTGGCTTTTGCTGTCCCTGGAAGACATAAGTCTACCCCAACTGCCTTACAGCTTGCTGGCTGCTTTTACTACAATATGGATTTCAGTTCAGATTATTTTATTTTTTCAAAATCAAAAATAGCATTATCAGATCAGATTATTTTTAAAATGGTATTTTTATGCTCCAGGGAATCAAGAAAGTCATAAGTCTTAGGTCTCCCTCCCACAAGTCAAACACACTCCAGATGCAAACTCCCACCAACCAGCCTAAGCATCCCTGACTTTTTGCCTATTCATGAGTGGGAAGCTCTAAACATAAATCTTTCTTTAATTTCTTTAACTTTAGATTCTGTTCCTCGTCTGTATCTGTCTTGGCAGAGTTCCACTCAGCTAGCAGACACCATTCAGAAATCGGCTGCAGACCACAAACTGCTCCAAAGGCGATCCAAACCATACCCGCTCCAGGTCGTCCTACAGAAGTTCCTATGTGATGGCTCCTGACTCACCAGCTGGGTCAGAAAACTAAGTGCTTCTGATGAATGCCCCACTGTCGTAACCTCTTGCTGGCCTTTGGCTTATATGCCAACCTTTCTAGGCCCTGACAATGATGTTCTAATTTCATCTGAGAAGCAATTGTAGAAGAAAACATACTGCTCTTCATTTCAACAGACGCCTGGAATATATTAGATCCAAAGAAAACTTCCTAATAAAGTGGACAAAAATATAGTTTTATTCTAACAAGACCAGCATTATTTATGAATGGGCCATGCATTACAGATTCTGTTCCCTACCCCCTGAGATAACGAATGCTAAGACCCTATCAAGGGTTTGACAGGGACATAAGACAATGGGAGAATGACAAACCATCTTGCCTCCATCTTGGGCTTGAAAAACATCTTACAGTAAAGACAAACTAGGTTCACTCCTGATTATGATTAAATCTGTTTCTCAAGGATTGGGCTATGCCCCACCTGTAACCTAAACTGCAAATGATTCTGTACTGCCCATTCCATGAAATGACATCCATGTCCTTGTCTCAAATGGTAACTATGACCACCTTGTCATGTTTACCACCTTGTCATGTTCACCACCTTGTCATGACCACCTTGTCATGATCACCTTGTCATTGTGACCACCTTGTCATTGTGACCACCTTGTCATTGTGACCACCTTGTCATTGTGACCACCTTGTTATGACCAACACCTTGCCATGACGACCTTATTGTGATCATGATTACCTTGTCATTACCACCTTGTCTTGACCAACTTGGAATTCTGTCTTTGTTTCATGATGTTGTAATGACCAACCTGCTATGCCTATGTTCTGCTTCTGTAATCTCACTTCCTGCCAAATCCTCCATTTGGGAAACTTCTCCTCCTGAACTATAAAAACCCTTACCTTCCCCCCATGTCCAATGCTGATCACTACCTTTAAAAAGAGACAGCCCGCCGAGCAGTGGTGGTGTACACCTTTAATCCCAGCACTCTGGGAGGCAGAGGCAGGTGGATTTCTGAGTTCGAGGCCAGCCTGGTCTACAGAGTGAGTTCCAGGACAGCCAGATCTACACAGAAAAACCCTGTCTCAAAAAAACAAAATAAAACAAACAAACAAAAAAAAAGCCAAAAAACAAAGAGAGAGAGAGAGAGAGAGAGAGAGCCCATATATATGAATTTAAAAAGCTTCCTTTAATTAATTTGGCCATGATTTGGGCCAGAGGTCTTTTTTCTCATATCTATGGGATTAGCAATCTGACCTCCTTTTCTGATTTCCACAGGCCCTTGACATGCATTCGGCACATAAGATACGGCACATACTTGCATAGATATAGGCAAGACTTTCATATAGATAAAAAAATCAGTTTAAATTAATAAATGAGCCTTGGTTAGGTCAGGGCTCGGATGGTTTCTGTCCTAGTTTGTCTTCTGTTGCTATGATAAACACTGGGAGGAAAAGCTTTATTTCAGCTCACTAGTTAGAGCCCTTCATCAAGGGAAACCAAGACAGGAACCAGAAGGCAGGGACTGAAACAGAGATCACAGAGGAGTGCTGTTTATTGGCTTGCGCCTATGGCTTGTTCAGCAGTCTTTCTTTCTTTCTTTCTTTCTCTTTCTTTCTTTCTTTCTTTCTCTTTCTTTCTTTCTTTTTTTGTTTTTTCAAGACAGGATTTCTCTGTGTAGCCCTAGATGTCCTGGAACTTGCTCTGTAGACCAGGCTGGCCTTGAACTCAGAAATCTGCCTGCCTCTGCCTCCCAGAGTGCTGGGATTAAAGGTGTGCGCCACCACTGCCCGGTTCAGCAGCAGTTTTCTTATGCATCTAGGACCACCTGTGCAGGGGTGGGCACTTCCCAGCTCCTCACACATCAATCTTTAATCTAAGACATGCCCACAGACCTGTCTGATGGCGGCAGCTCCTCAGTGCCCATTCTCTCCTTCTAAGTGACTCTGGTTTGTGTCAAGTAGACAAAAAGTCAACAGTACAGTATCTGAATGGACTGCCTTTCCTGCACTGTATTAGGACTCACTGCCTTTCCTGCACTGTCAGGGTGCACTGCCTTTCCTTCCTGCTTTCCTTATGTATATATTATTTTTAGGAGCCACTTGGAAGCTTCCAAAAGCCTTAGATTGTCTCTGTCTGGGTTCCAGTGCAGCCTAAGAGACTCCACCTTTGCCATGGTCCCAGCATGTGCACAGAAGCCAGGACTGACTCAGACTGGAGAGCGAGCCTCATTCTCTAGAATAGCAGGATGCTGTCTTTTACTATGAGCCAGTCTCTCCATGCTTCACAGTAAATATTTTTTCTAATTTTTTAAAAAATGTATGGGTATTTTGCCTGCATGTGTGCCTAGTGCCTTCAGAGGCCAGAAGCATTAGGTCCTCTGGAAGAGCAGTCAATACTCTTAGCCACTGAGCTGTCTCCCCAGTCTGTCTCTGTCTCTCTCTGTCTCTGTCTCTCTGTCTCTCTCTCTTTCTTTCTTGCTTTTATTTGTTTTTGTTCTACCTATGTATCTATCTAACTATCTATTTTTGAGACAAGGTTTCTCTGTGTAGCCCTGGCTGTCCTGGAACTCACTCTGTAGACAAGACTAGCCTCAAATTCAGAAATCTCCCTGTCTCTGCCTCCTGAGCTCTGGGATTAAAAAAGTGTTCCACTGCTGGCCCCTGTTTCATTTTTTAAAACAAAGTCTTGCTATATAGACCAGGTTGGCCTGAACTCAAAATCCTCCTGCCTCAGCGTCTTATGTTCTAGGATTGCACGCGCGCGCACGCACACACACACACCAAAACAACTGAGTTTCTTCTACACCCAAGTTGAGTGAGAAAAAAACAAATCCAAGAACAGGAGAGATTTATCAGCTGATAACTTAAAGAGAGCTTTGTCCAGGACCACCTCAAAACATTTTGGGACCAGTGTGGGATAAGCAGCCATGAATACAAGTACAAGCCTGGTAGGAAAATTAAAAGCTGAATCTTTACTTCCTAGATTATTGAATTGTCTTAGATTAGTTCAGTGATAAAACTCTGGTCTAGGATGAGTGAGACCCTGGGTTTGATCTCCGTCATTGACAAAACAGGAAGGAAGGAAGGAAGAGAAAAGGAGGGAAGAAAGGGAGAGGAGAGGAAGGACTTTTTTCAAGGAACAGACTTAATGGGATTTGGTGAGCACACAGCAATAACTGAGAACTCCTCAGACGCAGGGCCAGTCAGTGCTGTCTGATAGAAATAGAAACTGAGACCAAGCATAGCAAGCCATTTCCTACTAGATACATTTTAAAAGGTAAAAAGAAACAGGCCTTCTAGATACAGAGTAGCTGGGGACTGGGGCTCAATGATAGGCACTTGCCTAGAGTATGTGAAGCCCTGAGTTCCATTCCTAGCACCACACATACTACATACACACATACACAACCACACATACACCACACACATATACAACCACACATATCACACACAGAGACAGATACATATAAATATATACAGATACACAAACTTACCACATACATACACAACCATACACACATGCCACACAAATACACAACCACACACACATCACATATATATACAACCACACATATCACACAGAGACAGATACACACAGAAATATATACAGATACACAAAGACACACCACACACATACACAACCACACATACATCACACACACAAAAATACAGACATACAAATACATACACACACCATACATATCACACACAGAGACAGACACAAGCACATACATCACACACAGAAACAGATGCACACACGGAAATACACACAGATATATAAACACACCACCATATATATACGCACAACAACACATACACCACACACACACAGACATACAAATAGATACACACACCACATACCACACACAGAGACAGGTACAAACACATATCACACACACAGACAGATACACACAAATACACACAAATATACAAACATACACCATACATATACACAACCACACATATACCACACACAGAGACAGACATACAAATACACACTCACACACAGGCACACACACACAGATACACAAACACACAGATCACACAGCTATACTTCAAGTCCTGGATAACTTGGTATGGTTAGTGGCTGTCATATTGGACAGCACAGACCTACAGTGTGGCCTGGTTTCTTAGCACATGAAATTGACTAGACTAGATAATTCACAAGATCACTTAAGTTTTTACAGCCAAAGGCACTCCAGACCTGGATCTAACTGCCTCTGATTTGAGGCAGTTTCTAAATTCCCAGTTCTCACTAGCATTAAGACAGCTGCCCAAGCACTGCTGTCCCCAAGGAAAGCACATGCCAAATGCCTATATTAGGCATGTCCCTGGAGGGCAAGCCGTAGCTGAAGCATTCCCAGAGAATGGCAGACTAGCCTACAGGTCCACTGCCTCCCTGGATATTACGGTAGATTGGCGGGCATTGCACTGATGCTTTGCAAAACAGCTGCAGTGGGACAGGTATGGTGGCACACGCCTGTAAACACACCTGTGAGCACGCACGGGGACCAAAGCAAGAGAACCACCCGTCTGATGACACTTAGGCAGCATGGCAAGTCTCTGTCTCAAAAGAAAAAGGAAAAAAGGAAAAAAATAAAAGCTTCAGTGAGGCTCACGCATTTACCACACCCCTCCCTCCACGCTGATGTAATCTGGGTTTGAGCAACCGGCTCCTTTGGCCAAAGAGATGTTGTCCAATGTGGCAGAAACTTGGGAAGAACTTGTGCATGGAAGCTCGCTGGCTCCCTCTCCTGCTTTTGCAAAACCATTGCCAGGAGAAGCGAGAGTAGCCCCCCAGAGGAGAGGCTTGGCTCAGTCCCTCAGGCCCTCTCACCAGGCAACACCTAACCAACTGCAGAGCCAGGGAGGCCACATTCTGCTACATGCAAATCCCTGAATGACCCCTGCTCAGCTCGCCAGACCTGCAGCCATGTGCAAATAAATGATTGCTGTTTTAAGTTGCTAGAGTGCGGCAGTCGGCTACAAAGCAAGGGCTGATGTAAACCAGAACATTCTGGGGCTTGGAAATGGCTCGGCAGAACAAGCAAGGGGCCCCAAGTTCTAGATCCATAGCCCCAGGTGAGAAGCCAGGCCTGGCAGCATTTGTAACCCCAGTGCTGGGGGCGGGTCCCAGGGACTTGCTGGCCAGCCAAATTAGGCCACACAACAAGGTGTGTGTTCAGAGACACTCTGGGGAAAAAAAGGTAGAGAGAGATAAAAAAAGACACTCAAGATTAACCTCTGATGAACACATGTACAAGCATAGGTAAGGCACCCCATACACATATTCATCCTCAACACACACACACATACACTAACTCTCACACACACTTACACAGTCACACATACACTCACACACAGTCTCTCTCTCTCTCCCTCTCTCCCTCTCTCCCCCCTCTCTCACACACACACACACACACATACACACACACACACACACACACACACACACAAACCCAGACACCAGTAATTTTGGTTTTTTGCTTGTTTGGTTTTTGCTTTTTTTGTTTTTTTTTTTTTTTCTGAGACAGGGTTTCTCTGTATAGCTCTGTCTGTCCTGGAACTCACTCTGTAGACCAGGCTGGCCTCAAACTCAGAAATCCACCTGCCTCTGCCTCCCAAGTGCTGGGATTAAAGGCGTGCGCCACCACCGTCTGGCTACCAGTAATTGTTTTAAATGGAATTTTCCCAATGCTCAGGTTTGGGTCCAGTGCATGCTTGGGTAATGGCTCCTTGTCTGCCACTGTCGTGCTGGGAATCTTCAACTTAAGCCTGCAGCAGAATTGTATGGCAGGCCAATGAGGACACAAATTGCTGGGCCAGCCTGCCCTTCCTTCCTTCCTTCCTTCCTTCCTTCCTTCCTTCCTTCCTTCCTTCCTTCCTTCCTTCCTTCCCTTTTTGAGACAAGGTCACACAGCATAGCCCAAGGTGGCTTTGGAGTTGTCATCCTTCCCTCTTGGCTTTGGAAATACTGGAATTACAGATGCCTGCTATAGCACGTCTGTCTATAATTTTCCTTCTAGTGAGCTCCGTTGTAGCTGGGGCAGCAGTAAGTGAGGCATCTGGAGCACTGCTGGGGCAGTCCTTGGTCTACAGGACTTGGCTTGTCTTTTTTTGTCTTTTTTTTTTTTTTTTTTGAGTGCTATGATGTGCTGTCTTCAGACACACCAGATGCGGGCATCGGATCCCATTACAGATGGTTGTGAGCCACCATGTGGTTACTGGGAATTGAACTCAGGACCTCTGGAAGAGCAGTCGGTGCTCTTAACCACTGAGCCCATCTCTCCAGCCCCATAAATTCTTTTAGGGAGGGAGATGGGAGATTTGTTTCTCGATCCTCTGGTTTTAAGTGGGATTCATCTTCTAGTGAGGGGACACAGACCAAGGCTGAAGACCTTCTCCCTGGACAGACATGTTGCCTTCTGGAGAGAAATAAATGTGAGTTCCTCCAATAAGGAGTAAGGACATTCAGGAATCACCAATAAAGAGTGAGAGTCTTTTTACCCAAATCTGCATATCGCTTGGTGGTCCACAGGTACAGTTTATTTCCTGTGACTCCTTGGATCAGAGTGGATTTGTCATGGGTCCCAGAGGCTTCTAGAGGACTGAATGATGCACCCCAGTGTCAACAAGAAAGTTTATGCCAGGCAGTGGTGATGCACACCTTTAATCTCAGCACTTGGGAAGCAGAGGCAGGTGGATTTTTGAGTTCGAGGCCAGCCTGGTCTACAGAGTGAGTTCCAGGACAGCCAGGGCCATACAGAAATCCTCGAAAAACAAAAACAAAAACAAAAAAAAAACCCAAGAAAGCTTACTAGATGCACCTACACACACACACACACACACACACACACACTCAGGAGAGGACTTTGACCCCTGACCCCTGACAGCCTCAGTCCAACATTCCACGAAACCTTAGGCAGGGGGCACTCATTCTTCCAATGGCCCATTTCCTTACAGCAGGCACACTGATATTTTTGAAGCCTTGGGTGATGCTGAGACTGGCCAAATTGGTCAGTTTTGTTTTATGATTTAGAGGTCTTCGAAGACCTATATATCCCTTGTGTGAACTCCTTGAGATTTCTGAATTGCAACAAGAACTTCTGCCTGTTTCTTTGTTTATCTTCTTGACTTTAATATTAAAAGTCTTTTGAGCAATCCCCATTAATTCAGACAAATTCTTGCCTTTGAAGCCATTGATTCTGGATCTTCTTTGGAACATCAGGGACCTATTCACCCACAAAGGCCGCATTGACAGTCTGCCCGGTGCTCTGGTGCCTCAGGGTCAGTCGGGATGGAAGTGCAGTAGGTGGTCAGGAGCCATTCCAAGAAGGTAGCTGGGGATTCCATAGGACGCTGCACTACCTGACTTACCTTTGACAAATTTGTGAGGTGCTTGGCAGTCACCCAAAGACCCACTATAAGAATCTGGTGATGTACCAGCCAGTGATGGCACACACCTTTAATCCCAGCTCTTGGGAGGCAGAGGCAGGTGGATTTCTGAGTTCAAGGCCAACCTGGTCTACAGAGTGAGTTCCAGGACAGCCAGGGCTATACAGAGAAACCCTGTCTCAAAAACAGAACAAAACAAAAGAAACCAAAAAAAAGAAAAAAGAAAGAAAGAAAGAAAGAAAGAAAGAAAAGAAGAGAAAGAAAAGAAAAGAAAAAAGAAAAAAAGAAAAAAAAAGAACAAAGAATCTGGTGATGCCTTTATGTGCCTCCCTATTTATATCGGGGTTCCAGGCTGACTCAGGAAAGTATCATTGATGGTGGCAGGATCCTTGGTGAATATACCATTGTCCCTAGGAACACATTTATGGGCCTCCTTCTAGTGTGGTCCTGTTCATTTGTGATGAAGAGGGTCTGGAGGAGCTGCTGAATATTATCCCAGGTGGGCTGGTAGGTATGAGTCTCTAGAAGAGAGATCAGAGCTTGGGGGTCTCTCAGAGAAGAGCGGATTTTGAACCTTCCAGTCGCATGTGGAGAAAGGCTGATAGACCGTGAGTGGCATTTCTCCTCCTGAGTTGGGGGAGTGATGGCACAGACAGGGAAAGCCTCTGTCAAGGAGCCAAGGTGGGCACCTGATCAGCTATGGGGTGGGCTACTTATAACAAGTGAAGAAGAGGAGGAGAAGGAGGAAGGAGACAGAGGTAAAGGAGGAGCTGAGGGTGCTGCAGGTACTGCCAGTGCTGATGCCCCAGGTGCTGGGGCTTGCTGTGGTAGCCTATATGTGCGGGGAATGTCATCCTCCTCAGTCTGAGAGAGAACAGGAGGTGGGTGACGAGTGGAAGGCTTTGGTAAACAAGCAAGGGTTGAAGTGGAAACTTAAGGGCTTTTTGGAAAGTCCATTGGATGGTGTTTTGCTGGGGCAAACACGTGAAGGAGTGTTTAGCTGGAGTGGACACACTTGAAAGGCTAAGGCAGACTTGTGAAGGAATATTTGGCTGAAGCAGACACAGAAGAGAAGGTGTTCTGCTAAAGCAAGCACATGGATGGACAAAAGTGATGAAGGATTCTTTGGTAACACCATGTATTGGTCCGCCTTACATTGCGAGGCTGAGCAGCAGCAGCACGATCCACTCCCAAATCCTCCACAGATACTCCAGCAGTTCAGAGCAGTTCAGTGGTGACATGACCTAGCAGAGACAGCCAGGCCTCAGCCTTGGCTCGAGTCAGCTGGAGGGACCTGGGGCGACATCAGGATAAGTTCTCAGCTGTGCCTTGCCACAGACTGTCCCAGCCCGGAAGATTCAGATCCAAGGGAGAATTTTTGGATTTCAGGAGAGGAACAGGTTCAGCAGTGACAGACAGAAACAACCACACACAGAGGCGGTTTGAATCTGAATGTATTTAGGAGCTCTAAAGTAAGGATTTTTGTACACAAAGAGTTGGTATTACCATTTCAAAAGATGTAGCCAGTGAGGCAGGCACAATTATAACCATTTGGCACAAGGAAATGCAAAATCAATCCAGTACAATGCTTCTCATGTAACAGATTTAGAGGATCAATTTACAGGTGCCATCAATCTTCCTAATTAGAATACAGTCACTTGTAGTTTACAGTAAACCTTCAAAGAGTTTGAAGCTTCTTATACCCCCTGGGTCTTAATGAGTTTTTGTGAGAAATTCTTATCTAACATTTAGCTTTTACCTTGTAAAAGCCTCTTGACTTAATCAATGCTATCTGTACCAGTGTTAGAGCCACCCTCACCTACATACACACAGTCATATAAGCCTGCATGTTGTTGGAAGGTTGTAATCATGTAAATGACTATGAGGCAAGGCATTGTAATTCTTAAAAGGAGTTTGTGGTCAGTGAGTCAGCTTCAAAGCTGGGCCATTAGGAATCCTTGTGAAGAGAGAAAAAGGGGAAATTTAGAGTAAACTGCTTTTTGAGAACTACTGGCTCAGAATTATCCTCCAATTTGGAGAGTTCCACAGCCTCCCCAGGAGACTTCCTCGCCTTGGAGTGAAATGCCTCAGCCTGTGGAACTTTTTGTCACACAGGAACTACTGGGGTTGGCGTGGCAGTGTCTCTCTCAGAGAAGCAAAGATCAGGGAAGATGCTTGCACAGTTAGCTATACCAGCCAGCTGAGCTCTCTCTCCCGTCACTCCATGGACTCCTAGTTACACCCTCCACACACCACGTGTCCTCCATGGGCCTGGCCTCGGCGTGTTTCTTGCCTCAACACATGCATCCAATCAGCCAGAGTCTACAGAAGAGGTGAGAAACTGTAGTACCCTATTGTAGAGGAGTGGTCCTGATGTTTTGATTTAATTGGGAATCTGAGTTTACTGATGCTGAAGGTCTTTGTCCCCAGTTGTTTTTTCTGATCTATCAATAAAGATGTCAGTGGCCAATATCTGGCCAGAAAGAAAGAGGCAGGTCTTCCAGGTTCCCACAAGCTAGGCGAGAGGAGAGGGCAAGAAGAGGAGAATCGAGGTACTTGGGGGAGAGAGATGGAACAGACTCAGATGTAGGGGAGATCACCCAAAACGTAGGTAGAAAGGGAAAGCAGCCCACAGAAGGGCAGCCCGAAAGCATCTTGGGCAGCAAGACCAATGGGCTTCACAGAAGGTAACCAGGCAACTACACAGTGTAAGGTGTGAAGGGTTTAATGAAGGATTCAGGGTTACTTCTGGATGAAGGATTCAGCAGGATGATGAGGGGGCTTAAAGGGGGTAATATAGGGGGTTAGGTGAGTGTGGCTAGGCGGCGTGGGGGAAGGTTTCCAGGCGGGCCCTTGCCTGGGCACCTCTGCCCCTGAGGGACCACACACACACAGACATGGTATAGAATAGAGTTTATTCAGAATAGGGGATGGGAGTTAGTGGGAGAGAGAGAGAGAGGGAGAGGGAGACGGGGAGAGAGAGAGAGAGAGAGAGAGAGAGAGAGAGAGAGAGAGAGAGAGAGAGAGAGAGAGAGAGAGAAAGAGAAAGAGTGGAGGCCGACCATGACCATGTGGAAGGGGGGAAGAGCCCCAGGGGCAGAGAGGTGAGAGTCTGTGTGAGAGCGGTGAGCAAAGAGAAAGAGGAGGGGCAAGTAGCCCCTTTTATAGTGGGCCAGATCTCTGGGGCGGGGCATACCTGGCTATTGCCAGGTAGGTGTGGGGTGGAGCTTACACAAAACCCCAACAATGTGGACCAATACACGTGTGTTGTTAGCAAATAATCCTCCATTACATGTCCTTTCACGTCCTTGCTTTAGTAGAACATCCTCTCTCCTGTGTCTGCTTCAGCAAAACATTTCTTCACAAGTTTGCCCCAGCAAAACACCATCCAACTGATTTTTCAAAGAACCCTTAAAGTTTCTGAGAGGGCTTAAGCATCTCATCTGAGTCTCGGCACCAATGAAGGGGCTTAAAAAGACAATATGGGGGTTAAGGGAGTACACGGCAGTGTGGGGGAAGGGGGTGCCCAGGCAGGCCCTTGTCCAGGCACTTCTTCCCCGTGAGGAACCACACAAACACACAGGCATGGTATAGAATAGAGTTTATTCAGAGTAGGGGATGGGAGTTGGTGGTAGAGAAAGGCAGAGAGAGAGAGAGAGAGTAGAGAAGTGGAGGCCGGCCATGACCACATGGGGGGGAGAGCCCAAGGGCAGAGAGGGGAGAGAATGTGGGAGAATGGAGAGAGCAGAGAGGGAGAGGGGGGGCAAGTAGCCCCTCTTATAGTGGGCCAGATCTCTGGGGCAGGGCATACCTGGCTATTGCCAGGTAGGTGTGGGGTGGAGCTTAGACAGAATACCAACATATTCCAATATTTGCTTAATTAAAAAAGAAAAAGAAAAAAGAAAAGAAGTGGCATAAGTGAATAAGGCGAAGCAGGAATAGGGTTGTTGTTGAGATCTGGCTGCTTCATGCTGACATTGGGGCAATGTGTCTCTGGGGAACCTAGAGAAAGGGGTATAGGGGTGTTTGTCCAGTCTCAGGAGGGCTGGCTGCTTCCTTGCTGTCCAGGGTCTGTCTGTGGAGCCATTTGAGGATAGGTCAGGAGAACAGGTCCAGTAGAAGCTGTCTGCATCTAGAGAAGCTGAGAGGAGATTGGAGCATCTGAAGGTTGCTTCTCTGGAGCTGTCTTGGATATGGCAAGGGCCTGGACTTAACAAGATGTTGGAACACATTAGTATAGGTAGGGAATAATACTAAGTACATTTGGGAGAAAGGGAATTTTTTATTAAGATATACAATTGAAACCCAGAAATTGAAACCCAGAGGAATTCCACCCTTTGGAAAGGTAGTAAAGTGGAAACTTGGATGGAGCCTATTTCCTTCATGAGCAGTAGATCTGGGTAGGTTTTCTGTAGCTAACAAGTTTATTAAAGAGATAACAACATGAGTTAACCATATGAACAGTCTTTAAGATGAGCCTTTGTGGATCAGAAGGAATAGGATTGAACGTTGGATTGTATAGTGGAATATTTATTATTAGAGTTAGGCAAATCTATAGGAATGAAGATGTTAGGACAGCAACAGAGCAAGAAGAGGAAATATGAAGCATTTAATGGAAACAGAGTTTAGGAAAGGAGATAACTGTCTAGCAGTCAATGTAGTCAGAAGTCTGAGGGATAAACAATAACTTAGCAGTTATCTTATTAAAGAATGACAGATTCCAATAGCCAGCAGTTCTTTATGGTCTCTGATCTCCACGGTGGCTTTGGCTGTCAGTCTGGCTTTCAAGCACAGAAGATGCGCAGCTTTTTCTCTGTGGAATGGATACCCATGACATGAGAAACCTTTGTTTAGCTAAGTCATTTGACTCAAGGTATCTGGTCTTGTCCACTGAACTCTTTCAGGCAGCATCCTGTGGCGATGTCCATATCTTTCTTCTGAGACCTCCTGGGAGAAGTTGTCAGGCCTTTGGGAATTCTGTCTGTCTTAAATATAATAACAAACTTCTGACAAGATTGAGCGCAAGAAAGGAGAGCAAAAGGTAAGAGAGGATAGGAATGGGAATCTTACGGAGCTTTGACAGGTTGCATAGGTAGAGGAAAGTTTATTACCTTGGTTAGTAAACATGCTAGGATCAGAGAAAGGAAGCTGGCAGCAATGGATTAAATCGCAGTGGCAGAAAATGAGTTTGTCTAGGCAGACTTAGGCTCGTTAACATCAACTTGAGTACGCAGGGTATAGGAACAAACAAGTTAAGGATGTGGGAACACAGAATGGGTGAGATTTAGGTTCTTTATCATTTACCAGACTGTTAATTTTAAAAAATACGGTCGAAGACAAGTGGCACCCACTGGGTGAGGGAGGGGTAAGTTGCTAATAAATATAACTTCAGCATCCTGAAAGCATATTTATTAACACAGTATAGCCAAGCTAAAGGCTCCAGCTGTTGCGGGAGTCTCTAGGGGCTATGGGCATTCCCGGAATGCCCGGAGAAGCTCCCATGCCTGGTCCAGGGCTTCGGCAGCTGTAAAAGCTAAGAGGGAGACTAGGTAGCTTCTGAGTCAGGGTACACCCAAGGGAGGGCCTAAATGTCCTAAGCAGGACCGTTATCTGGAATGCCAGTCTCGGACTGGGCATGAGAGGAAACCCTTCGTTCCAAAGAGGTTGGCCTTTCATTTGAAAGCTAAGGGTTATTTATTATTATGGTTAATGTTTATTTAAATTTGTAATCTGGTAGAAGGAAGAACCCGACAGGCAGCACACCCATTGTGGGAGACAGTGTGACTGTTCTCCTAGGTGCAGAAAACTGGAAGTTTGAGAAAAGCAGGCAGTGGTACAGCCACACACAAGTGGGAGGTATGTGTGCCTGTAGGAATTGGCACCCAGGTCCGCACAACCAGCAGTAGCAGCTGCTATGACAAAAGCAGCAAGATATAGCAGAGCTGAGGTGGGTGTGAGCTATGGCCCAGCTGTGGCAGGCAAAGGCCCGAGAAATCTGTGCTGTAGCCAGCGGAGCAGGACTGCATGGTGGTGGTGGTGGTGGGGCATAGCAACGGGAATGCGGTGCAGGCTTGCTGCAGTTCTGAGAGGGGTGGGCTCTGAGAGCGATGGCAGCAGGACTGCGTGGAACCACTCGGCGGGGATGGAACACAGCGTTGCTGTGGATATGAGACATGAACACCATTAGCCTGAGACCGGGAAAAGTTGTAGCAGGGAAGGTTAATGAAGTCAAGTAGCCTGCACTGGCTGGGAAGTAGCTTGTTTTGTATCCTAGCAACGGTGCGGAAGGGGGGGACAGCTGTACCTGGTGGGCTCGAAAAGGAATTGCGGGGCACCTGGAGGCGCCACGAGCCCCACAGGCAGCTGAGCCGCAGCGGAAAACAAACAAAGGGAACTAGTAGAGGAAACGCTGCCGTGTGGCAGGGACTGCAGAACCTCTGCAAGGCCGTGGTTTAGCTTGTTTCATATCCTAGCAACGAGACACAGGGGGATCATCACCACTGCGGCAGAGGCTGTGAGCCGCAGCAACCACTCCGGCAACCGCAGCTGCGTGGCTTGGCTTGGCGGTGGGGAATGGGAAAGAAAGTATCATTCGCATGGGGCACGCGCCACTGGAACCGCTGCGGTCCTGCAGGGAAACGCTCGTGGGGACCTCCATGAGGCTGTGGTTCAGGGGGGAATGCCACGGGGAGCCCCAGCGGCAGCGACCACTGAGAGGGCATAAGGAAAGCAGAGTCTAGGGAAACAGAAAAGCTGCAGCCCTGCAGCTGCATGCAGCAGTACCCTAGAACTAAGTAAACTGTTGCTCTGACCCCATGGAGGGTAAAGTTACTAGCTTACCATCCAGAAGCGAAGTTCCTGGTGAAAGGGTATACTTAAGCAAGTATACCCCATGGTGTTTCTCATCCCAGGTTTCGGCACCAATGAGAGGGCTTAAGCAAAACCTGTTGGTATTCTGTCTAAGCTCCACCCCACACCTACCTGGCAATAGCCAGGTATGCCCTGCCCCAGAGATCTGGCCCACTATAAGAGGGGCTACTTGCCTCTCCTCTCTCTCTCCCCTCTCTGCCCCTTGGGCTCTCCTCCCCCCCTCCACGTGGTCATGGCCGGCTTCCACTCCACTTCTCTACTCTCTCCCTCTCTTTCTCTCTCTCTCTGCCTTTCTCTACCACTAACTCCCATCCCCTACTCTGAATAAACTCTATTCTATACCATGCCTGTGTGTGTATGGTCCCTCAGGGAGAAGAGGTGCCTGGACAGGGGCCTGCCTGGGCACCCCCTTCCCCAACACCGCTGTGCCACACTCCCTTAACCCTTCATCCTCTCCTTTTTAAGCCCCTTCAAAATCCACAGTGTTTCTCATCTGAGTCTCAGCACCAATGAAGGGGCTTCAGACACTCCAGAAGAGGGCTTCAAATCTTGTTACAGATGATTTCGAGTCACCATGTGGTTGCTGGGATTTGAACTCAGGACCTTTGGAAGAGCAGTCAGTGCTCTTTAACCACTGAGCCATCTCTCCAGCCCTCCACCTGGGTTTTTAATGTGTCTTTTGAGGGGATCAAACTTAGGCACTCATGTTTGCATGACCAACACTTTATCCACTGACCCATCTTCCTCTTTATTACTGTTATGTGTGTAGGAATGAGGGAGGCCACATGTATGCTGTGATGCCTGTGTGGACAGCAAAAGAAAATTTGACAGCTCTCTTACCATGGTGTGGGGGCCACAGATCACTCTCTTCTCATGGAGACCAGTGTCTTTTGAGGATCATGTAAGCTGTAACAACTGACTTGCCACCTCAATGCAATCAGAGGTTCTCTGTAGGTATTTCTAGTCCCCAATCTCCAGGTGACTTTAGATTTTGCCACACTGATAACAGTAACTATCACAGTTGCTGTCCATTTTTTATTTCTCCAAAAGACAATCTCTTACTAACCTGAAACTCACTGAATACCTTACGATGGCATTGTGGTACCACACAAGGCTAGCCACTCTGTGGAGGACTCAGGTTCTACGGCCAGCACCCCTATAACACAGCTCATGTGTAACTCCATTTTCAGGACATGCACCCTCTTCTGCACTGTTCAGTTACTAAGTACACACACAGTGCATATATTTAATGCAGGAAAAATACTAATACACATAATAAAATAGTAGCAAAACCAAACTAGCAATGTATAAAAAGAAACATGCACCATAAGCAGGTGGCTATGTCAAAGAGCCTTAACACTTGAAAATAAGGTATGGGCAAATTGTCCTCTGACCTTGACATACACATTGTAGTATGCAAGTTTGCATTCACACCTGTTTATACACACTTGTCTGTGGGATTGTAAGTATAGTTGTGTGACAGAGCCTTTACCTAGCAGTCTTGAGGAGATTTATGTATTTACTTATGTATTTATGTATTTATTTTTGGTTTTTTGAGACAGGGTTTCTCTGTGTAGCCCTGGCTGTCCTGGAACTCACTCTGTAGACCAGGCTGGCCTCGAACTCACAGATTCACACATTCACCTTCCTCTGCCTCCCAAGTGCTGGGATTACAGGCGTGCACAACCATGCCCGGCTGAGGTACGAGATTTAATTCCCAAGACCTTAAAAAAAAATTAGAGGGGCTGAAGAAACAGCTCAGTAAGAACTTTTACTACTCTTGCAGAGAAACTCCAGGGTCTGCTCACAGCCCTCAGACTCACACCCTGCCTTCTGCCATCGGTAGGTAGGCAGTGCACTTACATGATACACATAACCCTAACGCATACACATAAAAGAATAAAACCCAAATAATTGGGAGGCTCAGGCAGTAGGACCAAAAATTCAAAGTCGGCATGGTCAATAGTGAAAGTCAATAGTCTCAGGGAGAAAACAAACAAAGAAAACCCCATACTATTTATTTATGTTGGGTAAAAATGCTTGTTAGCAAGTTAGATGAATTTCAATCTCTGAAATCCGTATAGTACGAGACAACGTCAAGTTGTCCTCTGACCACCACGCAGACCATGTACCTCTTCCCCAAATAAAATACATAGAAAATTGAATAAATTTAATATTTAGGATAATACTTTCTAACTAAACTAATTAATCTCACTCAAAAACTACAAATATGAGATTACTAAATTGATGGAATCCACATAAATGAATAGCCACTTAACAGCTCAGATGTAGCAATGTTGATAGTGTAATTTTTCCAGCATGCCCAAAGCTCATGCCGGCACTAGGATAAATCAGCACTGGCTCTCAGGCAGCGGAGGCAAGTGATCAGAAGTTCATGCTTACTGTGGAGGAGGCCAGCTTGGGCTACATGAGACTCTGTCAAACAAATGAAACAAAGAGAAAAGGAAAAATAGCAATGCAGAGTCAGAAATGTCTGGTTAAGAGCACTTAGTGTTCTTCCAGAGGACTGGTGTTTGAAACACAGCACCACAGGCAACCCACCAACACCTTAACTCGGCTCTGATACAGTTCAGTCCTCTGTGGGCAGACACAGATAACACACAATGAGTCTGACAGACACTAACACATTGACATGAGGCTTCCAAGATCTTGTCAGTATTTACTCTTAGGAACTTGTTGAGAGGAGGCCATTCTGCTCACTGACACTAGTTTTCACTTTAATCTGCTACAGTTAACTAAAGGGCACTCTTACTGAGTTAAGTAATTATCATGTGCCAGGTAATATAAGAAATATATTATTTGTCACGTAGGATATCAGTTCCCTGACAACTTAAACTATACTTGACTACTACTCAAACTGAAAGTCTTCCCTCCCCCCAACCCCCAGACAGGGTTTCTCTGTGTAGCCCTGGCTGTCCTGGAACTCAGAAATCCACCTGCCTCTGCCTTGCAAGTGTTGAATTACAGGCGTGCATCACCACCAACCAGCTGAGTACTGGGTTTAAAGGTAGGCACTACCACTGCCCGGCTATACTTTTCTTTTCAAAGGGTTTCTCTGTGTAGCCCTGGCTATCCTGGAAACTAGGCCACATTTAGGGAAACTTGAGTCCTACCATTTAAATAATCAATAGACAATTAAAAAATAAACTGTTCCATAATTGCTGGGAAACACTTTTGTTCTTAGCGATATAGTATATTGAGCAGTTCATCTGACCTGTCACTCAATTTGGTGACTCCTTGTCTCAAACAGAAAAGATCCCAGAGAGGAAAAGAAGAAATGAACAAATGATTCATCTAAACTTCTCTGTTACCCAGAGGCAGTCCTCCCTTTTTTGAGAAAGCCTTTCTCTATGCAGCCTTTGTCTGGTCTCAAATTCCAAGTGCAGGGATTAAAGATATTCCACCAGGCCTGACTATAAATAAACCTGCCCACGGCTGGAGAGGTGGCTGAGGGACTAAGGACACTTGTTGCTCCTGTGGAGGATGGGGGTTCGGCTACCAGCAGCCATATGGTGGTTTCTAACTATCTGTAACTTCAGTTCCCAGGTATCCGATACTCTGACTTTTGTGTGCACTGAGCATGAACATGGTGCACATACATACATGTGTAAACAAAGCACCCATGCATGTGGAAATAAAACTGGAAAAGCAAACAGAGCAGGCTCCTAAATCCTTAACTGAGTTTGACTCATCCTTGAGGCAGGACACAACCTGTGCCAAGACACAAACCTTAAGCTTTTTTGTTTTTAAAGATTAATTATGTAAGTACACTGTAGCTGTCTTTAGACTCCCCAGAACACGGCACCAGATCTCACTATGGGTGGTTGTGAGCCACCATGTGATTGCTGTGATTGGAACTCAGAACCTTTGGAAGAGCAGTTAGTGCTCTTGACTGCTGAGCCATCTCTCCAGCCCTCCCCCACCTTTTTTTTTCTAAAAAGATTTATTTATTTTATGTATATGAATACACATATCTGTAGCTATAGAGATGGCTGTGAGCCATCATGTGGTTGCTGGGAATTGAACTCAAGACCTCTGGAAGAGCAGCCAGTGCTCTTAACTGCTGAGCCATCTCTCCAGCCCCAAACCTTAAGCTTTGAGTTGACACATGGGGAAATTGGAATCCTAAGATGTAATGGCTCTCTACTACCATCATACACAAACCCCCAAGAAGTTTGCTTCAGTTCTAGAATAGAACCAGAGTGGGCAACATATCAGTTCCTGAAGAATACAAACAGCAGTAGATGCACACCACCTGGAAAAAAGAAACCAGTCCTGTTTTTCAATAATTTTATTTTTTTCTAATTTTGTAATTTTAATTTCCCATAGCACCTTGGCAATGTCGAAAACAATACAAATACAAAGATGCTCGTTTTAACAGTTTATGCATGAGTACGTGTCACACCATTTGGGGGGTGGGGGACAATTCTGACAACGGAACAAATCTAAGCTATGGACAAAACAGAAGCCAGATAACTGGTTCTGACACTGCACTCCCCCAACATTTAAGAGATACGTCATTCAATGGACACCTGAATCAGCTGGAAAAACACAAACAGAACATCGATGTGGGTATCTCTTTACATTTCTAGTCAGTGTTCTGTACTATTCAATAGAGCTGAAAACAGAATACTTGGCCCACAGCTCACAGACATCAGAGCCGCACCTTTAGGACTGTGTAATGTGTAATAAGACACAACAAATTGTTAGTTTAAAAATAAAGTTATTTAATAGTCAGGTGACTTTTAAGAGAATTCAAAATGTCCTCATTCAGCTAATAAAAACTGAAATGTCCATGCATATTCTTCAAAGCCCAGACTAGCTACTTAGTATATGCCAAAGAGTCTAAAGTTAGAGTAATAGCCACCAAATTGTAAGGAAATATAAAAAATTAGAAAAAATCCATCATATATTATATTTATATATATTTACGTATTAAAAAAACCCTCAAAAGGAATATACTGTTTGATTTTTATCTTTCCCATAAAAAGCCAGAATGATACTCTTAAAATATGGTTACTATATATTGCCAACACAAGCATCAGGAACTGAACCCCAGTGCTGTTCAACTGTGTCAAAGTAAAACCAGCGAACATTTAAGCCAAGAGACTGATTATTAAGGCCATACATAACTAACAAAACTAGACAAAGTGCTCCTAACTCTTAAATAATATTTTCTTGTTCTCTTTACCCTAAAGTGAAAGATACTAACTTAATTTCGCTCCTAAGTCTTTGCAAAGCAAATCTGGTTATTTAAAAAGAAGGAATGTGAAATAATATTGAAGCTACCTTAACTTTAGGAACTAAAAATAAATTAAAATTCTGCACATCATTTGAATATATGAAAGATATGCAGGTAAGACAACAAACCCCTATCACTGCAAGGTTTCATCTGTCTCCAAAATACAGGTGGGTAAGAATGTAGATTCTTTTAAACGCCACTGAGTATTTGGCAAGACTGAGATTATTCAGATTAAAGATTAGGTATCATCAAGACAGAAGATGAGAAGGTTTTGCCATGCCAGCCCCTCTAAGCACCTTCTCTGAAGTGCAAGGTGATGAACTTATGTGAAGTCTGCTCGTTCTCTTCATGCAGTGGGAACTACAGATGGACTACAGTGGGATACATTCAGCATCATTTTATCTACCCTTGGACTTCAGTAATGCAAGCCATAAGGTGAAGAGCAAACTTTGACGTTTAAATTTCCCCATTTACACAACCAATAAATAGTTGAAGTACAGTGAACACCCACCCAATTGACTTGAGTATTGATGGGTAAAAGCCAGCTTCACATAACTCACAGGCATCATTTACACACGCTGCAATAAAACTACTGCCAAATACACACTGTAAATATATATTACACTTTCACATTCATCACCCTCCCGGATACACCCCCATCAGATGGAGCTGTGTAGAAATACTGAGGAAAATTGAAATAAAAATCCTATGCTTAAAAAAATTTCTATACTCAGTATTTGGAGAAAACAAAACAAAACAAGAATATACTTGCTTTAAGAGGAAAATTTTCTTGGGATTTCAATCAGACCTTTAGAAGTTGGAGGTATAGCTCAGTGCTTGAACACTCCTGGGGTGTGTAAGGCCCTGGTTTCAAGGGAAGCACTGTTAAAAAGACCAACCTGTAGTAATGGATTATCAGTAAGTCACACAAACTACATCTGTGACACATTTAGAGAAAACAAAAAAGTATTTTTCATTTTAAGTGCAAAAATAAAGTTTATAATCCTTATCAAGCGATTTTTTGCAAAATGTTTATTCTATTAATTCACCGCATTCATAAGATGTTAACACTTTAAATGTTTATCATTTTTAAGTAAACCAGAATAAACACTTTCATCATAGATGTAGCTAATGATTATTAATACTTTTTAAAGGACCTAAAGTTCTCCCAAATTTTAGTACAGGTAGTTTTATTGTATGTTTCATCTAGCAGATATTAAAAAAAGTATGTAGAAATAATTGTTTCCATCTAAGTAAATATATTATACCATGTTATCAATCTGCCAAATCAAAAGCGCTCGCCAAGCTGAATAAGTTACAAAGAAATAATAATTCTGGGTTACACAGATTGTGCAGTGTTTTCAAAGCTCTTAGGAATTACCCACTAACACAAATCTCTGACACTTGGAAGGTAAGTTTCACAGTAATGTAATTTTAACTTCCATTTACATTCATTTTAAATATATTACTACGATGTTTATGTCACAATGGTGCTTTCCAGTGTTCACAATTTACAGTTTCAATTTGTACATACGTAACTCACTAATATAAGGGACAGTTCTTGCTATTGTAAGCTATCCCTAAGAAGATAAACAAACCACCACCCTACATAAAACTGTAAAAATGATTTGACTTAAAACAGATTAATGCAACATGGTTTTTCATATTTGAGCTGTTTTCTAAATACCAGCATGTAACTTTGCCTATTTAATGTATGACAGCTACAACTTTATTCACTGAAAAATTATGCATTTATTTTCTTCAACCACTTTTTCACTTTATTTCAAAAAATTCTTGACTTGCTATTTTAGTCTGCGAATGCTAAGGTGTACTTTGGGGGGAAGCAAAAGAAAGATGTTAAATATTGTAAACAATAAAGTTCCCCAAATTAATATTTGAATTTTTCTTTTAGACCAGTTAAAATGTCACTTATACGGTTTCATCTTTCTTTTTCTTTTCGTGTTTTCAGACAGAGACTAGTTAGTGAGAAGTAGAGTCCTGGATGGACTGGAACTGAGACCCACCTGCCATGCCTCTGGAGGCCAGGGTTGAAGATTTATACCCCCTCACCAAGAAGCACTATTTCATTTAAACCAATACAAATAAATTACTGGCAGGTCAGTATGATCCTGGGACCTAAAATTCTAAAATCGTTCAACATTCCATTATGCAGCTTAGAACAGTTATATGATCTGATTAAACTGGTCAAAGTAGTAAGAACACACAGTCCAGTAAATAGTTAGTCATTTTGCTTTTGGGGCAGTCAATGAACAGAGACTAACAAGCAATTAAGAAAAAAATTTTTAAAAGGAAAAAAAAAGTCACAGAGCAGTTTGAACCTCTGAAACCTATTTGACCTAGCCAGTATTCAGGTCTAAAACAGAATTTTCAATTTTTTTCCTTGAATAATCTCCGTTCTTTCCTTGAATATCAAACTGATTGGTAGTCACAGCTTCATACACAATCAGAGCGTTATAGTTTGCTCATATAATACAGTATTAGTAATGTCAAAAAAAAAAAAAAAAAACCTAAATTCCAAACTACAAAGAAAATCTACTCAAGTATTACATTCAGCTTTGAAATCATTTACTAACATGACAATAGATTTGGCTTAAATCCCCTTTGCACACACTCAGACCAGAACAGACTCCCCAGCCACTCATCTACTTCGCAACACAAGGCCATTTAGTCAGAGATAGCATTCTTCAAGCCAAACTTTAAATAGATTAAAAAAAGTAATTTCTAATTTTTACAGAAATGTTTCTTCAAAAAATATTTCTCTCACTCCCTCATCTCCTATACTGAAGGATGTATAATGTTTTTTGTTTTCTCTCCCAACCTAAATCTGAACCCTCAAAATTGATTCCAGGCAGAAAATCCCTGCAAATTAAAATCAAAAACAAAAATAGAAAAATTATATTTATATATATATGTGTGTGTATATATATATATATATTTATATATATTTATACTGATTGGAATCCTCCAGCATTTGAAAATCATTTAGAGATGAATTTTGGGCTCTTTCTACTCACAATTCCAAAAATCCGAAATATTTAGTACATACTTCCCATTCTTTCCTGGCTACTTTCTCCCCTCCAATTCAGTTCAACAGAGGCTCAAGTTTAGTGGGAAGAGAAGCTTCTGAGTAGTTTTTGTATGGTTTTGTTTTTACTTTGGTGATCTGGGTGGCACATATTGCTCTTTCCCATTGCGTCGAGTCACTCCCTGAGGTGTAGCCCTAGGGCTGAACTGGCGTCTCTGTTCCCTGATTTTTCCAGCTGCTCCCCTGGGAATGGTGCTGCCTCGGAAGCCGGAGTGATCCTTACTAGCCCGTGTTTCTGGTTTCTCATGTGGCTTCTCAACAGGCTTCTCAGGAGCTCCGTTCTCTTCATTTCTGGTAGGAGATACTACATTGGACCGTTCCCGCAATGGCTGGACAAGAACTGGAGATGGCTCTTTAGGAGGCTTCTGACACACTTCAGCATAGCTTAACTTTCGAGGTTCCTTTGAAAAGAAATAAATTATGATATATATATTTCTCTAAAATATAAGAATAATTATCTTTATCCAGAAAGACAGTATAAATTACTGTCTGGGAGAAGAAAATGTGTATCCTCATGTACATTGCTATAGTGTATAGTTTATTAAGTGTATGTGTATGAATGCCTTCAGAATTTTTCTAGTTTTTTCTTTAAATTAAAACAAAAGAAAAAATTTTGTGTGTTCATATGTTCTAGAGTACACATGTGGAATCTAAAGGACAATTTGTTTGAGATGGTTCTCTCATGGAGGCTGAGGATCAAGCTCAGGCTGTCAAGCGTGGCGACAAGCCCCTTGTCTTACTTGCCATGTACCTAGTTATGCACAATTACTGCATGTTCATGCTGTGTGTGAGAGGGCGCACAAATTGCAGCATGTGTGACTGAAGGACAACTTGTAAGAGCTACATCTTTGCTCCTACCCTGAGTTCTGAGACCACATCAGATCATAAGGTGCAGAACAAGATGGAGCCATCTGCCAATTTATTTTGACCTAGTGATTTTACTTGAAGAACAAAGATATTTGTGTCAGCTTTGTCTACATTGTTAAAAAATATGAGAAATGACCATGATCTAAATTGCTAACCCTGACTCTACTGAAGTTGCCTTCTTTCTAGATACACTGCGGCTCCAAGCACCGAGCTTCGGTGTGTGGATGCGGGGAACCTAGGATTACATCCTTTTCTTTACTCACTGCGCTGTCTCCTTAGGAGTAATTACTGCTTCCCCTGCTTTCAACGTACAGAGGCTCAGGCAGACTGGTTGGAGTATGCACACCCTGATCCTAACACTTGGGAGACAGAGGCAGACGTGAGGCCAGCCTGCTCTAGAGTTCCAGTACAGTCAGGGCAACATGGAGCTAGTAATATTGTTGTTGAATTACAGGATGTAATAGTCTACCTATTAAGACAGTTTTAAAATGCTATTAGTTTCATCATGGAAAGGACTGCAGATAACACTTCTATTTCTTTACTTACCATCATGTATTTCCGCAAAACTATGAAATGATGTTACAATTTGAATAAAAACAGCAGTAACTAATAATGTGTTTCCAAGACTTAAATGTCATACTCACAAGTTTTAGTTACTGTACTGGTAAACAAAAACTGTAAGACCCAAAAGAAGGGGAGTGCTTGGGAAAGAGAATAGTGAGAGGAGAGGCAGGCATGTATGTGTGAACATGATTAAAGCAAAGCTTATTGTATTCGTGTTTAAAATGTCACAGTGAAACTCATTTTATACATGGTAATATATCTGTCAAACATACTAATAAAAAATAGTAAAATAAAGCCAGGTGTGGTGGCTCTTGCCTTTAATCCCAGTATTTGGAAAGCAGAGGCAAGTGGATCTGAGTTCATGGCAACCAACATAGAGGACAACCACAACATGGACGTTGCTGGTCTTCTCCAGGTGGGTCCTAGACATTAAACTCAAAGCAGCATGGCTTCAGGCACAATCACTATGCCATCTTGCATGCCTTGAAAAAGGTGGTTTTTTGTTGTTGTTTTAAGATTATATTAAAGACAGGTTTACTGTGAAGTTGCTCTCAGGTGACTGGAAAGACTGAGGCCAGAAAATGCGCCCAGGGGAAGAGATGTGGGTGTGTAAGGGAGGGAGTGAGAAAGGGTGCAGGTGTGCAAGAGAGGAGAGAGGAAGGGGAGGAGGAGGAGGAGGAGGAGGAAGAGGAGGAAGAGAGACACAAAGGAAAAAGATTAACCCACTGAACTCTTCAAATTACCTGTAGGGCCACAGCCATAGGTGTATTTATGTTACTATCGCAAGGTGAAGCAGTGTTTGCCCTTGATGGCTTTGTAGTAGTTGGAGAAGACACTGGTACAGTCACTGGATTGAGAACATCCTTTGGAACAATGGAATCCTCCATTTGATCCTTCTCTTGCTGAGTTGTGCTAAAGAAAAAAGTTCGGTATTAGGCTCAGTATAACACACAGGAGCAGTTGAGCTACAGCTTTTTGGGGGATGGAATGGGGTGATGAGTCCCTCAGGGGGAACTCCAGTGAACAGCCCTCATCTACTGACTCGGTGGATTATAAAAGTTGGGAAAAGAGAAAAGGGAGGTTATTATCCAAATACAGAAACCAAAGAATATAAAAGTCTCCCTACCTCTTTTATTATCTAAATTTTACATTTTATTAAACATATATATATATATATATATATATATATATATATATATATATATAAACAAAAACTATACATACATAGTTTTTTTTTTGTTTTTTCCAAGACAGGGTTATTCTGTGTAGTCATGGCTGTCCTGGAACTCACTCTGTAGACCAGGCTGGCCTCGAACTCAGAAATCCGCCTGCCTCTGCCTCCCAAGTGCTGGGATTACAGGCGTGCGCCACCACTGCCCGGCCAAGATTTATATTTTTAATTATGGTTTGTGTTTTTATGTACACATGAGTGCAGGTGTTCTCCAAGTCCAAAAAAGGTTATGGAATTTCCTGGAGCTGGAGTTAGAGGCAGCTGAGCACTGCCTGACATGGGCACTTGGAAACATGGCTCTTAACTGTGGAGCCATCTAACCAGCTCGACCCTCACTCGTTGAGAAGGGTCTCCCTGGAGAGTCAGGCTGGTCTTAGCTTGCAATCCTCTTCTCCCAGTCTCCCAAGGGCTAAAATTCAGTGTGCACTACCAGCATAAGAAAAAGTTGTTTAATGTTGAAGTTATCATTCTGAAAAAGAAGAGTAATAGTACCTTAATGCAGGAGGCTCAGCTGTACAGGGAGGACTAGGACTTATGCTGAGCTGTGGCCCAGAAGTACAGTCTGTCTGTCCGTCCTCTGCAGGAACTGGGCAACTAACTCTCACATCCTCACCTTCCTAAGGGTTGAAAGAGCACAGTCTGAAATTACATTTGGACACTTTAATAAAAAAGATTACTAATTGTACACTAAGTACTGAAGCATGCTCAATTGTCATCCGACCAGCAATGACATGGTGCTTTATACCATAATAAAAAGGCATTTGTAGCAATAGTAGATCACACCTGAAATCTCAGTAGCAATGTTAAAATGACTTAACTTGTTTTAGAAAATAATCTAGCACTTAGTTATCCTATTCCTGCCATCTGAAAGAAATTTAAGTATGCCCTAATAGCAATGAAATTGTTATCACAGTTGTTAAAATAATTCTAGTCAGGTACTATATCCACACCCTGATACAGGAAATTACATACAAATAATTACTATAGTGTTGTTTACATGAGCCAAACAGGAAACAACCCAATGATGATCCAGTGGTAAATGTATAGACATAACCAACTATGATTCAAACATGAACCTTGAGGACACTCTGCTAAACAAGTCAGACACAGAAAGGTAGAACACTGAAAGACTTCATCTATGAGATGCATACAGGAGTCAATGGCTGTTAGTCTCTTCACAGCTGAGAACAATGGCTGCCTCTTTGCTGAAACACTTCAGAGGCTAAAGACTGCCACAGTATAGGCCAGTGTGAAATACATAGTGAGTTCAAGTCTACCATAAATCAGAGTGTGATCCTATCTCAAAATAATTAATATAAAAGCAAAACATGAGTTGGAGAGATGGTCTATGGGTTAAGATCACTGGCTGCTATTCCAGAGGTCCTAGGTTCAATTTCCAGTACCCACATGACAGCTCACAACTGTAATTCCAGTTCCAGGGTATCCAACACTCTCACACAGACACATGCAGACAAAACACCAATACACATAAATTTAAAAATATGTAAATAAAATAAAACACAGGCTAGTAATGTTATAATCACAGGCTGCTCTTCCAGGGCAAGAGCCAGATTGGATTCCTGGCACTCAGTCAGCTCATCGCCATCTGTAACTCTAACTCCATGAGATTCAACATCCTCTTCTGGCTTCCTTAAGCACCAGACACACACATAACATAACATAGGCAAAGCACTCATAGACATTTAAAAAAAGAAAAAAAAACAAAAAACAAAACTAACAAGGAGATTGTTTAAGCAACATTGTGAATGCATAAATTGTTACTCCAACAGTTAAACAGTTAACATAATAGTGTTTTACTACTTTGTTTTAAATGCTACAGGGTCTCACTAGATTGAGCTACCATACATACTTCACTAAAATACTGAGAATACTCAGGACCTTCAGAAGAGCAGACAGTGCTCTTAACCACTGAGCCATCTCTCCAGCCTTCCATTGTTATTTTTAACAGTACTTTTAAAAAGAAAATGACCTATCTTTAAAATGATTTTGGATTGAGAACTATTGAGAACTATTCCCACAGAAGAACTGAGCAAATGTGACAACAGAATGTATACCTAATTTCCCATTATTTCTTGTACTGTTTGAAGCTCTGACCCACTGCGTAACCCTTCTCTTTTCACCTTGGCATTATTCTTATTTCCCCCTCATCTATTTATTATTTTTTGTTTTTCAAGACAGTTTCTCTTTGTAGCCCTGACTCTTCTGGTACTAGCTCTGTAGACCAGGCTGGCCTCAAAATCAACCTACCTCATTGCTGGGATTTAAGGTGACCGACCACCCACTACCACCTGGCTTACATACTTTTAGCACTTCTTTATGAGTATGGGACATTGCTGCAGGGGCCCCTCCCCCTGTCCCACTGTAATATTTCTCCTAATGTGTTTTCTTATATTCTTTCGCTCTTTCCTTGTATAATTACTTCCATCCCTTTCCTCCTGATCACCACAGTTGCTCTGCAGCATCCCTCTTCTCTGCTTAAACAGGTAAAATCTGAAAGGAAGGAAGAGGAGACCCCAGAGTGTTGGGGGGGGCGGGGGCTAGGGGAAGAAAAGGATCACTGTTTAAGGTCAGCTGGTTCTACAAAGCAAGTCTCAGGCTATTGCAGTAAAACTGCCAACCTCAGGCTGACCTCTGGAACACCTGGTGGAAGGAGAATGGTCTTCTGACCTCTGTATCTATGGGCTCCTCTCGCCTTCTTGTTCCCCTGCCACTGCCCCCACCCCCCGAAAATTAAGGTAAAAATTTATGACCAGAAAAGCCCACCTATAATCCCAAACCCAAAACTAGGAGGCTAAGAGAATGGAAAATTTAAGGCCAGTCTGGACTATATACCAAGACTCCCAAAAATGTAGATGTTAGCCAGGCAGTCGTGGTGCATGCCTTTAATCCCAGCACTTGGGAGGCAGAGGCAGGCCAGCCTGGTCTTCAGACTGAGTTCCAGGACAGCCAGGGCTACACAGAGAAACCCTAGCTTGAAAAATCAAAAAGATAAGATGATGGAAAGGAAAGGAAAGGAAAGGAAAGGAAAGGAAAGGAAAGGAAAGGAAAGGAAAGGAAAGGAAAGGAAAGGACAGAGGAAAGGAAAGAGGAAAGGACAGAGGAAAGGAAAGAGGAAAGGAAAAAAGGAAAGGAAAAAGGAAGGGAAAAGGAGAAAGGAAAAGGAAAGGGAAGAAAGAAAACTGTTGATGTAGATGTAGTAACATCCTAGTTGGTGTCTATTTAGAAAAACTTCATTTCCCAAGTTCGGGTAGAACTTGGACCCTTTTGTGAAAATGACAGCCCTGTTTAAGCTCACAAACTTGAGTTGACTGACACAAAAGTCAAGAAACACCTTCTTGACCTTTTACGGAGTTTTTAAAAAAACCTCACAACATGGTGAAAACTAAATAAATTGAAATTATAAAATAAGTAAGTATTAATGCAGACAAAAATTTAAGTAACATCCCTAACAGACTTAACAATGTATAAAGTGTGGGATACCTCAGAGTTTACCTTTTCTTTGTAGACACCTTTAACGATATCAGACATTCTATTCTCCAAAGCAAGTTCATCTGGCATTCTTGATGAACTTCCAGGTAAAGGAGGAAAATTTGTAGCAAGTAAGTCAAACTTTGGTGTTGGAGCCTTTGCTTCAGTTGCAGCAGGCTGGGGTCTCTAAAAAAAAAATCAAATAATTAAAAAGGTCAGGTGCCTAATGCTTTCTCTCATCTCTACCCCAAAAGCTGTGAGAAAAACAAGCAATGCCTCTGAAAGATACAGAACCACCTTCCTACTAATTCCTTGTTTCTCACTCACCTCACGGAAACCATCATAACTTCAGTCTTCTTTTTGGCCCCTAGCCATTGCCCACAATTCTTTGCTTCCTAAATTACTTCCCCTTTGACAATACTGAAAACAATAGCCCCATCTTGATCCTACTTTTTCTCCTTCCATAAAAGACATGTTTGAAAAAAAATGCCATCCTTCCTTTCAATTGACAATCCTATACACTCTGAGAGGCCTCAATAACTGTTTCCTCATGACTGAATTCACAGTGGCAGTTTTTTTATGACAAATGTTGAACGGACTTCCAAGCTACCCACTCTGTGGTCCAGGCACACTCATTTTCCTAGCTCTGTAGAACCTTTCTCTTGGCTCTTCTTGAATCTGACAATAATCTTTCCCTTCTTATTTTTAACTTTTGGTCTCTCTTATGATTTTCACAGCTCACCTGAGAATCAGCTACAATTTTCATGGAAGCATGTACTAAAACACACTTTTACTCTTTGGTGGTCATCAGTTCACATGCACACACAAACTCACTCTCTCAAAAATCACCCAAATGTGCAATAAATACTTTTATTCCAGGATTTAGCAGAAAACCAAAAATCAGATTTCACTTTGGGTTCTTTGACCACACTGAACAATCTACTAATTTTCATACTGTGATCCATGGCCTCTCACCTAGACCTTTCTCCTCAGAGGTGCCTGTGCATTCTGCAACCTTCTAGTCCTACCCACGACCTCTCAGCTTTATTTCTGAGACCCACGAAAGGGACAGTTATGGCATGAAGGCCCTCTGACTCGGCCCACTCTGCCGCAAAGCATCATCTTTGTTTCCATTTCCTTCAAGTCAACTTCAAGCCTTTGAAACTGACATTTTAAATGTATTATATCCCAAATCTACCTTCTCTTACATTCTTTCTTTTTAAGAGAAGGTCAGGCTAGATAGCCCAGTCTGGCTTCAAGCTTGTAGCTTTTCTTTATAATTCTCCAAATACAAAGATTACAGGTATGCACCAGCTGCCTGTTTTATTTTTTTCCCCTCCTCAATCTTTGAAGGCTACTTGAGGATTCTGAATTGCTATAATGACATGCTAAAAACTAGCCAGGGCCTAAAGGTTCCTGGCTGCCCATGAAAGGGACAGTTATAAAAATAAAACCACTGAGTATGTCTGCCTAAGCATGCACAAGCTTGGTTTGGTCCTTAGCAAGTTTATAATATGTAGTGATATATACCTGTGACCCAGCACCTACAAGGCAGGAAGATCAAGTTAAGTTCCAGACCAGTCAGGGCTAAATGAGAAGCTTTCATTACACATTTAGTGTTGTAATAACTTTCTCAGGTCTAGGATTACAGGTGTGCACTACCATGCCTGGCTTATACATTTGCATGGGGGTTGGGGGTGTGGCATGTGCACGTGAGGTCTGAAGCTGCAGTTTCAGGTGGTTTGACCTGCTTGATCTTAGTACTGGGAACTGAACACAGGACCTATGGAATAGCAGTACATACTGCTTAGCAATCAAGCTAACTCTCCAGCCCTCATGAGTTAAAAGAATGAGTCATTGGCACAGATGGCACAGTAGATCATGCCCATAGCACATGCTACAAAAGCCCAACAACCTGAGCTCAATATCTAGACTCCACAGTACACCAAAAGCTGCTCTCTGCATGAAGACCAGTTTCCAACATCTACTGAAGTCTGAGAATGAATGTAACACGTCAAGACTGACAAAACCAATATAAATATTTGCTGAATTTTATTTAAAAAAGAATAAAGAAGAAAAGATGGTGTGTGTCCATTCTTAATTTGTATACATTTGCATGGGGGTTGGGGGTTGGTGGCAAACATGTTCAAACCCAGTACTTGGGAGGCAGAGGCAGTCAGATTTCTAAGGTTGAGGCCAGCCTGGTCTTCAGAGTGAGTTCCAGAACAGCCAGGGCTACACAGAGAAATCCTGTCTTGAACTCCCCCACCCAGAAAAATATTTCCCCTAGCAGGAATCCACGACAGATAGTTTTGTTTGTTTAAAGATTTATGTGTGATGCATTTATGTCTGTGAACCACATGCCTGTGGAAATCAGAAAAGGGTGGTGAATCCCCAGGAATTAGACTTAAAAGATAGTTGTGAATTACTGTGTAGGTGCTGGGAATTGAACCTGAGTTATCAGAATGACCCTGATAACGGCTCTTTTTTTTTTTTTTTAAACTTAGCTGGCTGGAATTTGCTGTGTAGCCCAGGCTGGCCCTGAAAACTGTAAAGACCAACTGTCCTCTGGCTCCTGAGCATCTCTACTACTTCTCTTAAAAAATAATTTTTGTAATTCCTATGTATGGCTGACCTGGTTTTATGTTTGTCTGTGTTTGGTTGTGCTTGGTGACTACGGTGGTCTTGTGGCAAGGCCTGTCTGCCAGGCCCAAGCTCTATGTCTAGTGCTATAGCCTGCCCTCATTTCCTGATGGGCCAACAGGAGAGTCTCCTGCTCTATCTTCTATGGATGGATCCATCCCAACTGCATTACTGATATTAACATTGTGAGCAACAGACAGAAGCTGGGCAGGGCAGAACAGACCATAACTACCTAGCATTGGGGAGGGTAATGCAGTGGGGTGGAGTTGGAAACCAGTATGGGCTATACAATGAGACCCAAAGATCCAGTATCAATCCTAATAACCTTTCAAATTTAACTTCTTCCTACCACTTCTTTTTAAAAACAGTGTCCCACTATGTATCCTTAGCTGGCACAAACTGCCTGCTTCTAGAGATTAAATGCATGCATGCACTCCTGGGTCAAATTTAAAAGTAAACAATGTGAATTTGTTAGCAATACAACCTCAGCCGGGTGATGGTGGCACACGCCTGTAATCCCAGCACTCTGGGAGGCAGAGACAGGTGGATTTCTGAGTTCGAGGCCAGCCTGGTCTACAGAGTGAGTTCCAGGACAGCCAGGGCTATACAGAGAAACCCTGTCTCATAAAAGCCAAAAAACAAAACAAAACAAAACAAAAAAAACAAAAACAAAAACAAAAAAAAACAACAAAAAAAAAACAACACAACCTCAAACTCCTAACTAGGCACTAGAAGGTGCACTTTAAATAACCTTCAGAACAGTCTCAGGCTCAATTATCTTTTGAATACTCTAATCAAGAAAACAAAACCAGAGGCAGGGCAATGAGGGCGCATGCCTTTAATCCCAGCACTTGGGAAGCAGAGACAGGCAGATTTCTGAGTTCGAGCCAGCCTGTTCAACAGAGTTTGTTCCAGGACAGCCAGGGCTACACAGAGAAGGTTTGCCTTGAACCCTCCTACCCCACCCCCCAAAAAAGAAAAAACAAAACCAGAAAGGAAACATAATTCTAAAGGTATAATTAAAGATTAAAATACTTACTGGGATTCTGTCATCATCTCTTCGTCTTCGGCCTCTGAAGAGAGTTCTCCTTTTAACATAAGAGAAGAAAAATACATAAAATCCTTCAAATACATACACCCAATCACAGATTTCTACTTAAAATATCTAAATTTTCAAAATAAAGGCTATTCCTCCATATTATTAAATTACTTTGAGGAGATCGTGAGCTAATCCACAAAAACCTTCTCCAACTATAGTCACTACAGCCTTAGACTACCCTACTTCTATTAGTAACACACTTTCCAAATCAGAAACATCTTAACGTCTTATTCAGGCAGAACAGGCCAAATACAATTCCACTCTATGGTTGAGAAGTTGGAAATTGGAACTAGAAGGCAGAGCTGGACCTTTAATCCCAATAAATATAGGGAGAGAAAGTTGGATCTGAGAGTTGATGCCAGCCAAGTTTCTCCATAGCAAATTGCAGGCTAGGTATGGGTTAAAACCAAAGAACCACTGATTAATAAGTAAGTGCAGTGGCAGCCTAAGTAGGATGCTTGAGAACATCTTTTCAAACTAAAACTAAACCTTCCCAAATCCTATCAACTCATTAAAACAATAAATTCATTTAAGATAAAATAAAAAAAACATAAAAATCACCAGACTGTTTAACACTTAAGAAAAGCATTTTCTTTTTCTTCATACTTTCTGAGTGAGGGCTTCCCTATGTAACTGTACTGGCTATGTTTATAGAGCAAGCCAGGCTTCAACTACTCTAGGAGAACCACCCACCTCCTCTGCCCCTGAACTGAAGGCCACATAACCCCATATTTCCTTACCTGCCTCTTCCAAAGTCTCCATTCTGTTCCATCTGTAAAATTGGAGCCTCCTTTGGAAGATAAGTTTGTTCCTGATGCCCTGTTACTGTTGGGTTATGCCGTTCAGAAAGAAAGATCCTTGAACTAGATCTGCTCAGTGGTCCATCCCCTAATGACACAGAGCCCTCTGCTGAGTGTTCTGAACCACTAGATGACCTAAAATGAGGCTTCACCCTAAAAAAGACAGAGAATAAATGTTATATTTTTAATAAAAGGCAATAAAAGAATTTCCACATCAAGTAAATATTTGGAGAAACGTGGGGAAAAAATCTGAACTTTAAGCTCAAACTACTTCTCTCTCAATACTAAGAACACATTAAAGCCCACAGCTTTAATCCCAGAGGCAGAGGCAAGAGAATCTCTGTCTGAGAACAGCCTAATCCACAGGAAGTTCCAGGACATCCAAGTCTTCATACAGAGATTCTGTGTCAGCAACAACTAGGCCACAATTAGGACTTTAGCTGGCATCTAAACAAACCAACCAAGCAAAGACAGCAAGCTTTAGTTTATTAATGATGCTATACCAGGTATCTGAGCAAGAGTAAAAAAACACTAAGGGAAATAAAAAATAATGCATTATTGTATGGGGGAACTAAAAACATTCTATTTCTTTTCATATATTTACATCATACACAAACGTGTAATTATCTGTAACATTAAATACTTATAGGAAAAATGATGTCTAAAAAGAATGGGGGAGCCAGGCGGTAGTGTAATTCCAGCACTCTGGGAGGCAGAGGCAGGCAGATTTCTGAGTTTGAGGCCAGCCTGGTATACAGAGTGAGTTCCAGGACAGTCAGAGCTATAAAGAGAAACCCTGTCTTTAAAAAACCAAATTCAAAAAAAAATAAATAAAAAATGGGGGAAGCTGGGTGCTGGATGCATTTAATCATAGCACTCACTGAGTTTGAGGCCAGACTAGACTACAGAGCAGCACTTGGGAGGCAGAGGCAGGGGGATCTTTAATCCCAGCACTCAAAGGGGCATAAGACAGCCAGGTCAAAAGAGTTACATCTCCCTCTCTTTTTCTCCTGGGGAAAGTGCAAATGACAACAATTATATATAAACTAAAGAGATTGGAGCCTTTAACTAAAAAGGGCCCAGCTAAACCATCACTTTTAAACAAGGAAACAAGAATTAGGCTAGTAGCAGGTGAAAGTTTGATTATGGAAACCCACACATCCAGAAACTACAGATGTGGTAACTTCTATAATCCAGTACTCCTTATAGTGGTTGACACTTTTGACCGTTCCTCAAAGGGTGGAAGGTAAAAACTGACTTCTCCAAGCGTCCCACGCTCCCTACCCCCACTACACATGCAAACCCACATGGCATACACAAACACAAGAACACAGAGGGCTGGAGAAATGGCTCTGCTGTTAAGAGCACTGATTGCTCTTCTGAAAGTCCCAGTTCAAATCCTAGCAACCACATGGTGGCTCACAACCATCCCTAATTAGATCTGATGCCTTCTTCTGGAGTGTCTGAAGACAGCTACAGTGTATGTACATATAATATATAAATAAATCTTAAAAAAAAAGAGCTGGGCGTGGTGGCGCTCACCTTTAATCCCAGCACTTGGGAGGCAGAGGCAGGTGGATTTCTGAGTTCCAGGCCAGCCTGGTCTACAGAGTAAGTTCCAGGACAGCCAGGGCTACACAGAGAAACCCTGTCTCCAAAAAACCAAAAAAAAAAAAAAAAGAATGTATGGCTGGACAGTGGCAGAATTTAATCACAGCATTAAGAAACAGAGAAGCAAATAGGTCTTCTTTTGTTCAAGGCCAGCTTGACCTACAAGTGAGTTCCAGGACTGCCAGGGCAACACAGAAATCTGTCTCTTAAAACAGTACTCATGGTTGTATGCATCTTGTCCACACATTTTTTTTAAAAGATTTATTTATTTATTATATTTAAGTACACTGCAGCTGTCTCCAGAAGAGGGCATCAGATCTCATTAAGGATGGTTGTGAGCCACCATATGGTTGCTGGGATTTGAACTTAGGACCTTTTGAAGAGCAGTCAGTGCTCTTAACCCCTGAGCCATCTCTCCAGCCCTGTCCACGCATTTTTTTTTTTTATTGTGAAAAGATTAAAACCCAGGGCCTTAAGCAAGGCAATACTACCACTTAGCTATATCCCAGCCCTGCAGGTCTGGTTCGTTTATAATTTGTATTATTCAGTATATGCATGTTTGTGGTGATCAGAAGAGGGAGTCAGATCCTCTATAACTAGAGTCATGGATGACTGTGAGCCACCATTGGGGTGATGGGAATCAGACCTGGGTCTGCCAGAACAGTCTGTGGTACTCTCAAGGGTAAGTCAACTCTCCTACCTCCCTGGCCCTGTATTTTTAAAGACAAACCCTTGCAAAGATCAGTACTTAAATTTTTATGAGTGTGGAAAGAAAACTATTGGTTATATGCTTGCCTTATATGCATGAGAGCCTGAACGTAATACCCAGAATTTGTATTAAAAACTAAACTGGGAATGGAGAGATGGCTCAGTAGTTAAGAGTACTTAACTACTCTTGCCTTTCCAGAGGACCCAGATTCAATTCTCAGAATACACAGTGGCTCACAATCATCTGTAACACCAATTCTGGACTACTTAGGCAACAGAGGTAAAAGGGCACATACACAGACTGTAGGCAAAACACCCGTACTCCCAAAATAAAACATTAAAAGTCCACACAAGAACCACTAAAATCATCACACCTTTGTATATTTAATTCTGACTATGAAGCTTCTTTAAAATAGTAAACTGAATAATTAATGCACTTTTTTAAAATAAAAATTAACAAAACACAGGGCTAGGGCTAGAGGTGGCTAAGTAGTTAAGAGCACTGACTGCTCTTCCAGAGGTCCTGAGTTCAATTCCCAGCAGCCACATGGTGGCTCATAGCCACCATGTAACGGTGTAATGGGATCCGATGCTCTCTTCTGATGTGAATGAAGAGAGCAATAATGTACTAACATAAAATAAACAAAAGTCACCCTAATACTTATAGCAAGTCTCCCAACAAGAACACAGTAATTCTTCAAGAATTACTGTGAATTGTTTGAAATAAATTTCAGTTATTATTTTTTAATCTTACCGATTTTTTTGGAATGGTCGGCCCATATTCATAGCAGCAGCATTTGTTTTATAAGATCCTGGTGAACTAAAGCCATTCACAAAACTACCATTGGGAAAGGGAGCCTAGAAGAAAATGTTAATATTTAATAGTAAGGGTGTGTTACCGTCAGCAAGTCAATGGAGAACTCTCACTTCTGCAATGCTCATATCACACATCACATTATTATTCTAACACATCACAGACAAAACAATCTTTCATGGAAATTTTTACAATCAGGCAATGGTGCACATCTTAAGTCCTAGCACTCCAGAGGCAGGCAGATTTCAGAGTTCAAGGCCAGCCTGGTCTACACAGTGAGATCCAGGACAGCCAGGGCTACACAGAGAAACCCTGTCTCAAAAAAAACCAAATCCAAAAACAAATGAACAAATAAAGTTATTATATTTATATACTGCTATGCAACTTACTATGCAGACTAGTCTGGCCTTCTGGTTGCAATGATGCTGTTAACACTGTCCTGTAGTTGCTCCAGTTACAGGCAAATACATCTGCATCTGGTTTTTAGTTGATTCCCCCCCCAAAACTTAGCTTGAACTAAATATTGCATTATTTTTTCTAGGAGACTCACCAGTGGTGTTTCAAAGTAAGGTGCAGGACTTGAAGACCATGACTGAGGCACAATACTATACACTGAGTACTGCTGATGAGGATTATACACTGGCTGCATGAAGACTGGTGAGGGATATTGGGTTGGCGTCTGAAGAGGTTGAGTATACATACTAGAATCCATTAATCGATAACCATTCTTAGCAAAAAATGTATTGATGGCTTTTATCCTTGCCTAAAAGCAAGAAGAAAACATAATAAGATGATGAATTATATTTTGTAGCAAATATAAATTTTTTTTACATGATCTTATGGTTAATTTCTGCTTAGAATCAACAAAGCAAAAATAACTTTAATACAAAAGTGTGGACTTGAGAAGAGCCACAATAAACAAGGTAAAAATAAGTGAATTTGTGCTGGAGCAGTGGTTAAGCCTGCTCCTCTTCAGGACTCTAGATCTGCAAAGGGAGATCTTAGAACCTGTAACAACTTGAACTTGGAGGATAATAGGTTACAGAAACAGCTAAGAACAGAAAGGTGCCCTGTCCTCAGCTGGCACCAATATTCACAAATAAATGCTCCCGTGCAGACACAAGTCACCTGTATATATCTAAAATAATAAAAAGTAAATCCTAAAGAAAAGTTTAAGTTGAAGTTTAACTAAAAAACCGTGCTATCCCATTAATTTCAATATTGCTTTATTTCATTCTTTGATGGCACCAAACATGAATCTACAGAATTAAATCATAAAAAGAGAAGAAATCACTATAGAAAAAAGGACACTGAAGCTGTTATAATGAACATAGCAGTAGTGGGCCAGTAACTGAGGAAAAAGACTCCTTGACACCTCTGAAATGTGACAGATTTCATCAACAAGTAGACAACTCTACACATAATGGAATTAAGTTTTGTTCTACTATATGTGTGTGTGTATCAAATTATTAAAGTTTTACCAAACACCTAGATATAAAACGTTAAGTCAATGGGTAACAGGAAACAGAAGCTCTAAAGTCTCAGAGGAACAGTAATTAAAAAAAGAGACAAGGATCAAAGGTAGATGAGTATTAGCAAATGAAACTCATCTGTAAAATGTGAACTCTATTACCATCTACCCTTCCAGTGGTGTCTGTTATATTTCTGTTACTTACATCCTGACTCAGTCATGTGAAACCTGCCTGGTTATTGCTGTTTTCTTTAGTAGGCAAAGAAACCATATCTGTCTTGTTAGGTGATTTTTCAAAAGCACCAAGGCTTGCCTTAAATTTACTATGTAACTCAAGCTCCCCTGAAACAACTGTTTCTCTTGTCTCAGCCTCCTGAAACGTGAGTTAGTTCATGTGTGTACAGTGCTTAAAACTGCAATGGCTACACAGTAAGAAAACTGTGGGTTTAGGGGTTAGGACCACACATTGGTTATAGGGCTGCACCAACTGCTCAAATCTTAACAGTGGACGATGAAGCATGAAGGCCAGGTTTATGAAATCTGAGAACAAAGTCAATGTGAGCACACCGACTAAGTGTTATTAATGCCAACTCCTGTTAGTGAGACAGGAAATCTAACTGGTGAAAAAAAAATGAAACTGGCTTTCATCACTATTAAAGAAGTATTCCAACTATATACATTCTGAGATCTGAAATTATAGGCTATGATTCACTTTAAAAACGTTGTTTCCCTGAAAAGAACTTCTGTACTCAGAATATTTTCATGTTCTATGAACTGATTTTACTGAAGCAGGACAAATTAAAAAAATGCTTTACAATTACTACAGGTTTTATAAAATAGCTAGCTGCTCATGTATCTTAACTCTTAAAAGAAACAAGACAAACAAAAGTGAAACAATCACCTCCCACCAGAAAAAAAAAGACTTCACACTAGCATGCATTTAAAAATATCTTACCATGATTGGCTTGCCCTGAAATGTCTTAACTTCTTCTCTTAAGTATTTAAAAGCCTGTTAAACCAAAAATGACCTTTTATTAGCATTAAACATTAAAGCTTCATTCTCCCAAATGAGTTTGCCATCATTTTGTTCTAACTAAACAAAAAGGCCCTGCCTGCTGTGTGGCAAGCTAAGCCAGCATTGGACACAGCCAGGCAAAAACACTGGAACAAACCTTGAGAGGGAAGATTAAGAAAACAAAACTTTCCTATTTGCAGCTAGAAGTTGTGTGGAGTACTGTACTGGATGCTGAACACGAGGGTCGAGGGGATCACCAGCAAACAGCTTCTAAATCAGCTACAAGTGTTAGCACACACTGACCAAAAATGGCATGAGCTTAATGCCCGCCCAGCACCATCTGGAACAAGTACCAGGGTGTACAGAACTCTTTCCTTGCCTTGCACCAGGCACATTCAGATGTGCACACAGACGATACACTCATATATTAAGAAAAAAAAGACATCAATGTCACACCCGCCACCTCAACATTCAAGGGAGGTAGGGAAGGAGAACTGCCATGGCCAAGTCCTGCCGAGGCGACCACGTCCTAGATCAGCCTAAGCCTCAGAGGGAAAGACTGCCACCCCCAATAGCAAAACGGAACAAAAAGCCTCCCAACATGTGGACTACTATTGAGCACATAATTTCAAATCTTTACATTCATTTGGATATTCTATGTTAATATTTTATTGACTGCACATGAGAAAAAACAAAATCAACTGTCAATTAAGGAAAACTATGGTCAAAGTCTAAACATTTTCTGTTCTCTTTTAGACATGGTCTCACTCTTGTATCCTCAGCTGGCCTTATTTTAGGTTGGCCTGTCTCAGTGTTGAAGAAGCACAGCTTCATTACCATGTCTGATTTTTTTCATTTTTGATTAAGGATGGTCCCAATTTCACTTATGTAGCCAGGTTGGTCCTGAACCCCTGATCTTGCCTGTCTGTTTCTACCTCCCAACTGCTGGGAATAATCATATCTGCCTTTTTCTTTGTGGTACAGACCACTGAATGTAGGGCCTTATGTATCCTAGACATGAGCTATAGCAGTAGGCTACACCCCTAGCCTATATACATCTTCAACAACATATACAACTTCTTTATCCACTATGATTTTTATTAGAAGAAACTTCTCACCTGCTGTGCGTCTGTGTCTGACTGGAAAGTGATATACCAGTTGCTGTTGTGTGCAAACTCACAGCTTATCACTTTGGGGCAGTTTTCATTTTTAAACAAAGCTTTCACTTCCTAAAAATAAAAAAGTATAGTCAAATCTTAAAATGAAACCATATATGGTTATACATGGTACAAAATTTGCAGATTATTTTATGAGCAACAAAATAGAAGTAATTCTGCTTTAGAGGTAAATTCTCTTTACAATACTATGTCTCCAGTAGTTCTCCTCCACAGGGAGAAAACTTTTTTAAAGTTATGATATGAACTCTACACACAAGCATCCTTCCTATAATCATATAACTTTAAAAAAAAAAAAAAAAAAAAAAAAAAGGACTACACCAGGGGGCTGAAGTCGATGGCTCACTGGTTTAAGAGCACTGACTGCTCTTCCAAAGGTCCTGAGTTCAATTCTCAGCGACCACATGGTGACTCACAGCCATCTGTAATGGGATCTGATGCCCTCTTCTGGTGTATCTGAAGATAGCTACAGTGTACTCATATACATTATAAATAAATCTTAGAGAAAAAGACTATATAACACCATATCTAAAAAAATATTTATCAATAGAGAATAAAATGACATTTATTGGAAATAACAGAGATGAAACATAACTTTGTACTCAAATAACCCTATGTTGAAAATACTTGCATCTGTTTTCATCACTGAAGTCAATTTAGTTTTAGGTTTAGTAAGCAACATTCCATATAAGTAACATGGACAGGACCTAAAAAGTCTTTTTTTTCAATTGCTGTGATTTACAGCAGAGCTGTCACACAGCAGCAGTAAAGAAACAGGCTAGAGAAAAAAATCTAGTCTGTCATTTTGTAATATAATCCACTTACCTTTGGGTAGGTGTTTTTTATCCAACCTAAGGTTCAGTTACTTTGTACAACAGATGCTGAAACTTTGGCTTTAAGTAATTGTAAAATAAGTGATTCCTGATAGGATTATTGAGTAAATGTGTATATGCATGTTTTAAAAGGATCTGTTTCTATAGTATATTTTTACTCACATAATATTTTATTCCTGAATCTGAACCACACTTGATCTTTATGACTATAGCTTTGTTTTATATTTTGCAAACAATCCTTATTCAAAATTTCCTTTTTCTTCCTTTGTTATTAGATGAATCCTCCTGTTAGTCAGGTCAACCCAATCCATTGAAAACTAGTATTACTGCAATACTAGTTATATGCCAATTTACTACCCTCAGAGTTAACAAGTCAACAGTAATTGACATGATGGCACTGATATCTGCTTTGCTTGTCTGCTTCCTCAAATTTAAATAGCTAAAGAACACTTCAGTCATCAATGCTTACCTCTACAGGTGTGGTCTCAGGGATTTCTCTGAGAATCACAATACAACGCTTATGACTTGGCCTCACCTTTTCTCCCTTCTCATCAACTTGTACCATAGGGGAAGCTGAAATTCAAAGAAATATGATCCACTTAAAAGTAAATGGTAATAATACTAATGATTCCATTAAGAACTATTCAGTTGCTGGGTGGTGGTGGCGCACGCCTGTAATCCCAGCACTCTGGGAGGCAGAGGCCAGAGTGAGTTCCAGGACAGCCAGGGCTATACAGAGAAACCCTGTCTGGGGAAAAAACAAATCCAAAAAACCAACCAAACAAAAGCAAACAAAATTATCAAATGCTAAGGTAAAATGCCAAAAATTACTGTCAGGTTAAAGAAGTGGGTTTATATACAAAGAAGACTACTGAATGCTATTTGCTACATAAGTATACACTGTGATTTAATGTGCTACAAAGTATCCTCCAGGAAATAAAAAGCAAATCTCGAGTTTGAGGCTAGCCTTGTCTATAGATGAGTTCTAAGACAGCCAAGGCTACACAGTGCAGGTCACAGTGGTGTTCATATTTGTATCTCAGAAGTTTGGAGGCAGGGACAGAGAACACTGGATTTGACATTATCTTGAACTACACAATAAAACCTCATAGAGGGGAAGGGGAAGAGAACAGGTGTGGATGGAGGGATGGACAAGTTCATATCAATCTTTGGAGATTATACCACAACTCATTAGCAGTTGTAAAGTAAAGTCAGGATAAAACAAATCAGGCCATTCTTAAACAATGGGAGTTAATTATTAACACTTGCTATGTGAAAAAGAAAAAAAAAGCTATAGAATCATCATAGAAGTTGCTATTCGAATGCACATACTAATCCATAGACTACAAGGCCACTTAAAACACTCCCTGTATGATCAGGAAAAACAAAACAAAACAAAACAAAAAAACAAAACTTGACTTTTATGATTAAAAAAAGAAGCTCAAAGGCATTTACGTACATCTCAATACTTCAAGAATTAAATCTGGATCTGTAGTCAATTTTTTTATTTCTTCCATGTTGGCAACTGTCCATATTGGTACGAACTGATCACTATCCATTTGAGATATCAAGTAAAGGTCCTTTGATAAATTTTCTCTGAAAGAAACAGAACCAATTACAACACACATTATAAAAACTGTACCATATTCATGTTTACCAATAACATGTCTACAGAAATAACAACAGTAAAAAAACTAAGGTGAATTATTAATATATTAACAGTTTTTCCTTTCTTACACAGTTTTAATTTTTTACACATAGTAATTATCACCTACAGATACACTAGCTATATGTTTATTGTTTTTTGTCTCCTAGGCAGATGATGGGTTTCATGAAAGCGCTTCATGGGTTGATAGCATTTTAAAGACTTTAAGGGAGCTGCAAAGATGCCCAGGGGTTAAGAGAAGTCAATCATTTTCCAGATCATTTTCTCAGCACTCACGTGGCAACTTATGCTACCTGTCAAGTTCAGCTCCAGGGGATCTTATGACGATCTCTTCTGTCTTCTACAAACAACACATGTATGTAATGTGCAGACATATGAGCAGGAAAAACACTCATAAAACTAAATCTTTGTTATGGGTAAACAGTAAGCACAAAGACCTTTAAAGGAAGACTCAACTTAAGATAGTTAATATTCTATTTAGATTATAAAACTAAAAGGTGACAAGTTGTTGGGGAAGGATAATAACAGATCTGTCCTTTCATCATAAAAGGACAAATTAACATCACTGTAATAAATAGTACTTAATAACTTGAAAGTCAGATAGCTATAAACCACTGAACAATTAAAAAGCTGTAATCTTACAGCATCTCTATTTTTTTTTAAAGATTTATTTATTATATATAAGTACACTGTAGCTGTCTTCAGACACTCCAGAAGAGAGAGTCAGATCTGGTTAAGGATGGTTGTGAGCCACCTTGTGGCTGCTAGGATTTGAACTCAGAACCTTTGGAAGACCAGTCAGTGCTCTTAACCGCTGAGCCATTTCTCCAACCCCAGCATCTCTATTCTTATCAACTAGTATCAAATTGATTTAAACGGTAATTGTCAAAAGTAAATGAAATTGATAGTACACCTAAGACTTCTTATTCACAAGTAAAACCTGGTATTTCATATACATTGGCAATGTTGCTGAACTACAAATGATATTTGTCAAACTGACTGAAAGTGTATCACAGATCTAAGTATGATATGGTAGATCATGAACACTCTTATTGCAGAAACTAAAAAGCTATATAAATTTCAAACACAGTGTTTCTACAGATATGAGACTATGCTCTGAAAGCTTGAATGACAAAATTACTGGAGTGTTAGGAATGTTTTCCCTAATATGCATCTATGTATCATGGTTCCAAGGAACTTTTCTGGGTACCAGTAATGGGAAACAGGAGAAACAGAATTGAGTAGCTGTGTGTAGATATGTGGTGTGGGGTGTATGTTCAACAAAGGACTGGCACTATTAATTAAAAACCAGAGATATCTCTAATGCACAGTCGACTTTTTTCAGTGTTTCCTATGATCTTAAGGAAGCAGATGGGGGACTATAAGTAAGGTTGAAGACAGTATAAACCAACATTTACAGAAAGTACAATAAAGCAATAGATTACCTTGGTATGGAATCACCCTTGTAATCCCAGCAACTGTTCAATCAGGAGAATTACAAATTTAAGGCCAGTCTATATACTTGGGCTATTTAGTTAAGGCTGATCTTAAAAAGCAGTTATGGTGACCGTACAGGTGACTCTCCCTTAAGGGTTGGCCACTAGGAGCTTGACCATATTTCAGTGAGCATACAGACAAAAAAAAAAAAAAAAAAAAAGTACTTTTCCTTGGGGAGGGCGGGCAGTGGACATGGGAGGACTGGAAGGTGAACACAACTGGGATACATGATGTTAAATTCCCAGTTATTCAGTAAAAAATAAACAAATGCCCTTATCACCATTATCCAATGCATCTCTTGAATCCACTTTCAGAGAGACAGCCCATATTTGCAATTTTTTTTTTAAAAATCACTTTAATAATAAAATTTAAAAAAACAAAAAAGCAGCAAGAAATGAATAGAGGTCCTAGAGAGATGGCTCAGGGTTTAGAGAGTACTTGCTGCTCCTGTACAAATCTCAAGTTCGGTTCCCAGCACCCACATGGCAGTGCATAACTGTCTTTAACTTCAGTTTTAAGAGATCAGATGCCTTCTTCTGGCCTCTGTGGGCAATGCCCATAAGTAATGCACTTACATACTTATTATGCACAGTCACATACATAAAACCAAAAACAGTAATATAAACAAACAAACAAGTAAGTAAAGGAATCTGGTAAGAGGACCGAGGGCTAAAGATAATACATTCTTAATAAGCCCAGCACAAACACAGAAAAACACACTCACACACACACTCACTCACACACACACACACACAGCCCAGCACATGGGAGGCAGAGGCACATGGATCTCTGTTCTTAAGGTCAGCCTGGGCTAAATAGGGAGTTGTAGGCCATAGCTAGATGCACACAACTAAACCATATTTAAAATTCAAGAATAGCGTGGTGGGGCACGCCTTTAATCCTAGCACTTGGGAGGCAGAGGTAGGCAGATTTCTGAGTTTGAGGTCAGCCTGGTCTACAGAGTGAGTTCCAGGACAGAGCTATACAGAGAATCCCTGTCTCAAAACAAACAAACAAACAAACAAACAACCTCCTCCCAAAAAACCCAAAAACTAAAATTCAAGAATAAAGTGGGGAGAGGTGAATGCTGTAAGGCAGGAGACATGATAACATGCAAGACAAAGAAGCAGTTCCATATGTAAGAACCTTAATTATTAAAATAAGCTTTGGAAAGTAAATTGTTCACTTTAATTTCAGGACTAGGTAATCAGAAGAGGGCTGTTGAGAATTCAAAGCCAGGTCAGCCATGGCTACAGATTAAGCCCTTGTAGTTAAAAACAAAAACAAAAACAAACAAAAACTAAATAGATTAAAATCTACTTTAGCTACTTGTGACAATGCATGCTTACAATTGCAGTTGCTAGAGAGGCTGAGAAAGGAAAATCACAAATTTGAGGGCTGCATAAGTAGCCTGTCTCAAACACAAAACAGAAAAAGAAGTGTGTTTTCTTGTGGTAAAATGTCACTACTAGACATAGAAAAATTTAGTGGAATTAGTGCTGGGATACAGCACAGTGGTTGAGTCCTTGCCTAGCACTCATGAGACCCAGGATTTCATTTTCAGCTCCACAAAAGAAAAAGAAGTAGGGGGTGGATATACAAAATAGCCATTTGGTAACTACCATGGAAACAAATTATTCATATGAGAACCAGAGCTGAGGATCAAAGCTAAGTTACACAGGACTTAACTTTCTGTATCATGTCAGAGCATCCAGGTTAAAGACCCATGGGTCGGACAGAATTTTCCTGGTGTGGCGTACATTTTTCACTCCCAGCACTAAAGAGGCAGAAGCAGGAAGATCTTAATGTGGTCCAGGAAAGTTAGAGATACAAAGTGAGACCTTGTCTCACAGAATCAAAACAACCAAAACACACACACACACACACACACACACACACACACACACACACACACGTAATAAAATCTATTCTCTGGTCTAGAAATTTGGAAAATTGGTTCACCAAAGTCAGGAAAAGGAAAAAGGCTACACATCCATGTATGTCCACATTTTCAATTTTATATAGCCTTTGTTTAGTTTTGTTTCAGAAAGGGTCTCCTTATATAACACTAGATGTCCTAGAACTTACTGTGCAGACAATGCTGGCCTCCACCTCACCAGCCTCTGACTCCCATAGTAACACACACTTTTAATCATTAATCGTGTGTGAGAATGCACTGAAACTTTATGGTGTCTAAGCAACAATGAATATTTATATATAATTTTCACCTACAAAACCATTTTGAGTGCTAAAGGGATGGCTCAGCAGTTAAGAGCACTGACTGCTCTTCCAGAGGCCCTGAGTTCAATTCCCAGCAACCATATGGTGGCTCACAAACATCAGCAAAATAAAATTTTTGAAACATTTGCCTGAAAAGACTTTATATTTAAGAGAAATCAATGTTAATATTATCAGCCTGTCTTTTTGTGGTCTTGATAAAATTACTCTGCTCAATAGTTACAAAACCGAATGGGCAGTGGTGCATGCCTGTAATCCCAGCACTTAAGAGGCAGAGACAAGGGGATTTCTGGGTTCCGGGCCAGCATGGTATATGGAGTGAGTTCCAGGACAGCCAGGGCTATACAGAGAACCCTGTCTCAAAAAAGAAAAACAAAAAATTACAAAACCCAACTCCTAAAAACTTAAATTGAGACATTTTCCATTCCTCCTATTCCAGTAGTTTTTAAAAATTACTTTCACTTAATGCTGATGATCCTAGGAAAAGTATGCAATAGAAACTTCACTAACACTTGGGAAAAGATATAAATCCAAACACAGGCTATACTGTTAAAAGTCTAGTTAAGAAATATACTCAAGAAAGATACCAAAATCCATGACAGAAGAAAATGATAACCTCCTATACCACAGGTATTTTACATCTACTAACCAAAACCACAAAAAGGAGAATATCAATTAAAAAGTTTCTGTACCGTGAGAAACAGAACTCCAATTGTTTCTTCAGACATTCTTTTAAATCTTCTGTAGAAATTGTTGAACTGCTTTCTCCTGATGGCAAAAACAAGAGGGAGAAAACTGTTATGAAGTTATTACAAGTGCTGAAACTTAACATATTACACTCAGAAGTCAAAGAGTATCCACAAGTTAAAATGTAAAAGTCTAATTTCTTTCAACTCATACACTTTTTTGGGCAGTATTATTATTATTATTATTTTAGAAATTGTTTCTTTTTAATAGAGTACTTCATTCAGACATTCCTCTGTTGGTTTCTGCTCTGGAAGCAGCTAGGTCCCCACCTCAATATCACAACTGAGTGAACATGGGCCCCAAACTAGAGCTCTCAGAACAGCAAAACAATAAACAGCAAATCCAGCCTCTCCTTTCACTTAGGAAGGACTGGGAATCAGAAGTCTAATCCCACCCTGCAACTGTAGGCACTGGAGCCTGGGTTGAAAATTTTGGCAGTATTATTGACTCAAGAATTATATTAGCCGGAGCAGTGGTGGCACACACCTTTAATATCAGCCCTTGGGAGGCAGAGGCAAGCAGATCTCTGAGTTTGAGGCCAGTCTGGTCTGCAGAATGAGTTCCAGGACAGCCAGAGCTACACAGAGAAACCCTGTCTTGAAAAACAAAAAACAAGTAAAAAAAAAAAATTTCTTATTGAGCTAGGACCACAAACTCCAAAATAAAGTAGTATTCATTTAGCGTGCGTGCGTGTGTGTGTGTGCGCGCATGTGTGCGGTAATGGATTCAATATGCAGTGTCACATACATGGCTCATATATTTAAGGGCTGGGGACATGCTTTGCCACATAAGCATAAACCCAAGTCCAAATATGCAATCTTCTATATAGAACCCTCCTATCCAAATGTTAACAAAACAATCATTTTTCTGACCTGCAGTTGAGATGCTGGATTAGGAGGGAAGGCTACCCCTGACAGGGTTTCTCTGTGTAGCCCTGGCTGTTCTCAAACTGAGATCTGCTTGCAATTAAAGACAGACATGTACTACTACCACCCAGTTTAGTTTTTTTTTTTTAAATAAATCTCTGAAATAAAACACTTGTTTTAAAATAAATTTCATGTTGACGAAACTGATAGAAAACTTGTTTAAACTTATCAACTAAGAAACCTAGAACTTTTAAAATATAGATCTCTTTAACTGTTTTCTCCTGATAATTTCACACTTTTCTTTAACAGGTCTTTATGGACTCTCAATTACAAACTTTATGTCTGGGTACTAGCCAACAATATTTAATAAACACCTATCACTTGTTTGACATAAGCTTCTTTTCAAAAAGGAAAACAAACTGACCAATGTCATTTTTACTGAATAGATGGAGAGCTAAAGATACTAAGTTCTCATTTAGCAACAGAACAACAAAGTTACCAGAAACATCATATAGTTGGTAACTCAGGTCTTCCGGTCCTAAGAGCATTCCATCAGCTGACTCTTCAATGTCTGCAGTATTTCTTGTGGTTTCACAAGATGGAGAATACATTACTTCATATTCCTTACACATATCTTCTGGAAGTTCTGTATTGCCTGTTTTCAATAAAAGGCTCTGAATGTAAACAGGAATTAACCTTGAGTTATGTCTTCTAAAAAAGATTTCAAAGAATGGTACCAGTTGGGGAAATGTTCAGTGGCTTAAGTTAAGAGTTTTTCTGATGGGACACACGTTTTGACCATTGTGGATAAGCTAGCACTCTATGTTTCCAAAGGTTTGCATAATTCCTTTGCTTCCTTTTCTGAAAAATCACTGGCTCTTACCTTTTATTATTTCTATTCTGTGGATAAAGGAAATAAGCTCAATAAGGATATTTCCCATGTCCAGTGATTTAATGAGCCACTGATTACAGACCCAAACTCATCTTGTAAGAAATTATAAATGATATATTATATACAAATACATATATACAAATATACTATATACTATATACATGAGCTAGATTGCATATATGTAATACTATATACAAATGAGCTAGATGCTGACCCAGAAACACATGTTGCACTTGAAATTACTGACTATTCATGTAAGGTATAAAAAAGAATCAAATACAAATATAAGCTAAACATTCATAAATACGTTTCATTAAATCTTTGTTTAGATTCGAAAAGCCCTCCCAAGGGTTCAAGATATAAGTTGAGCCATCAGTTCAGCGAGGTTAAAGGTGAAGCTTTGGATACATACATATGACTAGCAAGACTCCCACATACACATATTAACCTGCTGAGGAGCTCACAATCCTACAAGCTATTTGTAAATGATGGCACCTAAGAGGCAGAACCTAGTTGAAGACAGGAGCTCTGTGGTGGCTCTTTCCTCTCAGGTTCTAGGTTTCCTGGCAGCATGACATGAGCAACTCTGCTTCCTCAGGAGAGACTCCCAGTCATATCCTGTCTCCCAAAAAGGCCCACCTTAATGGGACTCAGTTACTATACCAAACACTCATGAGCTAAAGTGAATCTTTCTTCCTTAGTTAACTTTTCTTACACATTTTGTTCAGCACAAATGTTAAGCAACACATCAAATAACCAAAGGCTGTCTCATATCTCAAAGTTGTTTGAGTTCATCTGACCATAAACATTTAATCAAAATGCAATCTTTCCAATAAATAGTTAAGACTTACCCTCAGGGTGAGGTCCAGATGGGGCTGCAGTTTCATTCCAAGAGGTTTCAGTTACAGGAGTGCCATCCGGATTTCCAGAAGGAATTTCTTGCCACACTTTAGCATTAGGATTTAAACCAGTGCCTTTAGATGTCACCTGCTAAACAATCAAAATCTGTATCAAAATATAGATCAAAAAATATAAAGCCGGGTATGGTGGCGCACACCTGGGTCCCCACTATTAGCTCAAGCTGGTTTGTGTTTCAAGCTGTCGGTCTATCTACTTCCTAAGCATCAGGATTATAAGTATGCACCTCCATGCCCAGCCAAATACTAGTTTCTCATCCACTTGAAAATATAAAAATTTAAAAAGTAATTGATCTAAAATAAGTATTTCAGACTTCCATATGAAATATGGAGGCTACCTATGTAATAAAAAAAATTTTCCTCTACGAAACACTTTTTCTGTAGAGCTAGCATCTCACTATGTAGCTCAAGCTGACTTAGAACTAACAGGTCTGCCTGCCTGTACCTTCTGAATCTTTAAATTAAGTGGTATATATTAGCATGCCCACAATCCCTTACTTTGTAAGCAGAGGTAGGTCAGAAGTTCAAGGCTGGCATGAACTACATAACAAGCTTGAGGTTAGGCTGGGTTACACAAACCCTATCTCAAAATGACAAACAAAAATTTTAAAAATAAAGAAAATACTATTTCAACCCAACCTACTTGAAAATGTCATGAAATGTATTTAACTCCATGTCTATAGATATTTTCAGAACATAACATGGCAGATTTCTAAGTCTGAATCAATTGATGGGAATTCTATCTTAAGTCAAAAACAGAGTTTTCCTTGGTGGTACTATTATTATTAGTGTTAGTAATAGTATTTATGTGAGGCTGCATGAGTTCATGTATGTGAGTATGAAGGGAGGTCAGAGGGCATCAGATTCCCTGGATGGGAAGCCAGCAGAAGCTATGCACTGCCGAGAACAACTCCTAACTCCTTTCCAGCTCCCTTTTAATTATAAAGTTGTATTTATTTACTGTATGTGTGTGTAGAGATATCAGAGGATAATATGTAAGAGCTAGTTATTTCTCAACCATGTGTGCATCCTTGGGATCTAACTTACCATACACACACACACACACACACACACACAAACTCAAAAAAAATATGGAAAATTTTCTTAATTAAGTGGGGACTATAAATTGAAGATTTGTACAAAATATTACAATATTAACATACCATATTCTTTTTTTTTTTTTTTTCAAGACAGGGTTTCTCTGTGTAGCCCTGGCTATCCTGGCACTCACTCTGTAGACCAGGCTGGCCTCAAACTCAGAAATCCGCCTGCCTCTGCCTCCCAGGGTGCTGGGATTAAGATATGCACCACCATCGCCAGGTCATATCCTTTTTTTAAAAAAGCATATTGGATTAAAAAAAAATATTTATTAGTCTGGTATAGCGGTACATGCCTTTAATCCCAGTACTTGGGAAGCAAACAACAGTCAATCTCTGTAAGCTGGGGTTCGCCTGGTCTAAATAGGGAATTCCATGCTAGCTAGGGTTGCTCACACAAGTTTATTCATTATGTATGTTAATACGTGGATATGTGTGCTCCATGGTGTGTATGTGGAAGTCATCTGCTGGTATCAAAGGCAAGTATCACCTTGCCCAACTGTTTGCTTTTAGATTTATTTTCAATTATGTGCATGCCTTTGTATGGATATGTGTATGTACGTTGAGCATAGGTGCGTCACAGTCCAGAAGACGATGCTGATCACCTGGAGCTGGAGTATGGGCAGTTGTGAGCTACCAGATATGGATGAGGGAAGCAAACTCAGGTCTTCTGTAAAAACAGTATGCGCTCACAACTTCTGAGCCATCCCTCTAGTGCTGATATTTTTATTTTGTATTTATTCATTTAGCTCCAATATTTTTAAGATATGATTTCACAATTTAGCACAAGCAGGCCTGGAACCTCCTGCCTAGCCTCCCAAGCAGACTCAGCAGTCTCTGCCCATATGACAACCATGCATCCCTATCATTTACACAAATCTCTACAGAACCAGCAATGTCTGTCAAAAGCCTTACATGTATACATGTATTCTCTGGTCCTCAAAATATATTTCTTTGATTTACTAAAATAGGTATCAAAAAACATGTGAGCAAAAGAATGCTCACTTATGTTCATTTTATAATAGTAAAAGTTTGCAACATTTAACTATAGTTGGGGCTGTAGAGATGGCTCAGTGGTTAAGAGCACTGACTGTTCTTCCATAGGTCCTAAGTTCAATTCCCAGCAATCACATGGTGGCTCACAACCATCTGTAATAAGATCTGATGCCCTCTTCTGGTGTGTCGGAAGACAGCTACAGTGTACTTACATATAATAAACAAATGAATAAATAAAAAAAATCCTTATTTAAATAAATTTTAAAAAATCTTTTAAAAAATTAATCTTTAAAAAATTAATCAAAATAAAATTTAATTATAGTTACTTATACAACAACAACCCAGAGCCTTAAAATCAGAGGTCTGACTCTGAATACATTCTGTGAATAGTATCAATGTCAGTTTGCTGTTTACCCTATACTGTTTATGCAATTTGCTAGTCCCAGATGAAACTGTGCATGAAGCATAAAAGACCACCTATAAATCCAAATTGGAAAAAATATTAAGTGGATATGAAAAAATGCTCACAATAAACTTTGTATAAAAATGAAAGTGACACTCTTCTTTTTTTTTTAAAGATTTATTTTATTTATATGAATACACTGTAGCTGACTCCAGACACACCAGAAGAGGGCATCAGATCATACTACAGACGGTTGTGAGCCACCATGTGGTTACTGGGAATTGAACTCAGGACCTTCGGAAGAGCAGTCAGTGCTCTTAACCTCTGAGCCATCTCTCCAGCCCCTCAATTACATTTTTTTTTAGTTTACTTATTTTTTGTTGTTGTTGTTGTTGTTTTGGTTTTTTCGAGACAGGGTTTCTCTGTGTCGCTTAAATGTGCCATCCTGGCCCTTAAGAATCCCAGGTGAGGGCTGGAGAGATGGCTTAGAGGTTAAGAGCACTGAATGCTCTTCCGAAGGTCCTGAGTTCAATTCTTATAGAAATTATTCAATTGTATGAGAATAATGGCATGTACAAGAAAGACTATAGATACCAAAACAAATAGTATTAGTCACTTCTCTTAGGCAATCACACCTTTTATTTCATTTTTGTGCTTTTTCTATATTTTCCCACACTTAATGCTGCTTTTGTTTTAAAATTGACAACTAAAATTGCACTTTTTAATGGTATTTAATGTGATGCTTTAAAATATATATAAAGAATGGCAAAAGCCAGGCAGTGGTGGCGCACACCTGTAATCCCAGCACTCTGGAAGGCAGAGGCAGGCGGATTTCTGAGTTCGAGACCAGCCTGGTCTACAGAGTGAGTTCCAAATCCAAAACAAACAAACAACAACAACAACAAAAAAAACAAAGCAAAAAGAATGGCAAAAAAACTAACAAACACTCATGTATTAACACATTTTTTTAGGACATGGCAAAATTATTTTTCTTTCTTTCTTTTTGTTTGTTTGTTTGTTTGTTTGGATTTGGTTTTTTTGAGACAGGGTTTCTCTGTATAGCCCTGGCTGTCCTGGAACTCACTCTGTAGACCAGGCTGGCCTCATACTCAGAAATCTGCCTACCTCTGCCTCCCAGAGTGCTAGGATTACAGGCATGCGCCACCACTGCCCGGCACAAAACTACTTTTCAACTCAGAAATTTGCCAGCCTCTGCCTCCAAGTTGTTGGGATTAAAGGCCACCACTGCCTGGCTTTTTATTACTTTAAATGAGAATGAATATGCAAACATATGCTGAGGCTGCAGACACTTACATAGTGTTATAATTTTAAATGTTTTAGCTTGTCATTCCTCTTAACCTCTTTACCATAGGTGTGATACATTATTATTATTATTTATTTATTTATTTATTTACAGAATAGGAAACTGAGAAGCAAAAGTTTAACCACGTCTAAACACAGTTAATTTGTCAGGTAAAGAGTCCAGTTCTTTTTTGTTTTTTTGTTTTTTTTTTTTTTTGGATTTGGTTTTTTTGAGATAGTTTCTCTGTATAGCCCTGGCTGTCCTCCAACTCAGAAATCCGCCTGCCTCTGCCTCCCAGAGTGCTGGGATTACAGGCGTGCGCCACCACTGCCCGGCTCTTTTTGTTTTAAGAAAGTCTCATTATGTTGCCCAGGCTGCTCTCAACTGCCTATGGTCAGGCAACGCTCCTATTCTCAAGTGGCTAGAACACTCCTGTGTATCAACCACTATGCTGGTTAGACCACCTATTTTTTTTTTTACATGCAAGATTTACATGGAGTTTGAATCCAGGGCCTCAAAGCCAGGCCTCACCTCACTGACCCACTTGCTCTGACTCCTTCGTGCTAGAAATAAGGCAGGCGCCCCTAAGCCTGCTATCTGCATTATCATCTGTAGTCTTTTAACTCTTACATATAAATGAATAGTTTAACAACACAATTTAATAATCATTTTTTGCTTTAGAAGTTTTAGATATACTACAAAGGGATACTCTTTACTAAGAAAAAAATCTCTGGCAGTACTAGATATGGAATGCAGGGATTTACATATGATAGACAAGCACTCAATGAGCTACAGCCCTTGCTAAATCAGTTGGTAGTGTCAGTCTGCGATCTCTTACTCCCAGGACACTGATAAAGATAGCCTGGGCTACCCAGTTAGTTCAAGAGTGGCCTAAGCAAATTCAGGATTTCAAATCCTGAAATACACACACAATCCCCAAACATTTCTTTGAAAAGGAAGTCAAAGTAGGACTACAAGAGTCCATCCGAGCAGTCACAGAGGAAGAGGGCGGAGTTGAGGCTAACCCTACACTACAGTAAATTAAGAAGCCAACCAGGGCTAAGTGAGACCCAACTCAAACATCAACTCAAACATCAACATTACAGGCGGTGGTGGCGCACGACTGTAATCCCAGCACTTGGTAGGCAGAGGCAGGTTGGGAGGGGAATGGACTGGTAGGTCAATCCCAGTCTTAAGGAAGCAAAGGAAGTCAGATACCTGTGACTGGCTGACCAGCCAGCATAACAAAATTGGTGAGCTACATATTCAGTCTATCTTAGATCCCACAAATGCATATGCACACATATAAAATATATACATATGAGTACAATGGGGAGTGAGGTAAAAAAAAAAAAAACAAAACCTACAAATATGTACACAAACACTAATTTTCAACACTAACAACTCTTAATTATTTAAAAAAAAAAAAAAACCTAAGTACTGTATTGGGTGGAAAGGTATATAATCACCTCTAATTGGCATAAAATTGTTTTCCTTTATTTTTTAAGTCAGGGCCTCTCTATGTTCTCCTGGTTGTCCTGGTACTATGTAGAACATGCTGGCCTCAAAGCCACTAAGATTAAAGGCATACACCATCACAGCACATAATGCTAATGGTCTTTAAAATGCTACTATCTAATGAGCATTAAACTTTAGTTAGGGGCGGTGGTGGCGCACGCCTGTAATCCCAGCACTCTGGGAGGCAGAAGCAGGCGGATTTCTGAGTTCGAGGCCAGCCTGGTCTACAGAGTGAGCTCCAGGACAGCCAGGGCTATACAGGGAAACCCTGTCTCGAAAAAACCAAATTAAAAAAAAAAAAACAAAAAAAAAACAAATAAACTTTAGTTAGAAGCTGGGCAGTGGTGGTGCACCCCTCTAATCCCAGCACTCTGGGAGGCAGAGGCAGGCGGATTTCAAGGCCAGCCTGGTCTACAGAGTGAGCTCCAGGACAGCTAGGGCTATAGAGAGAAACCCTGTCTCAAAAAAAAAACCAAAAACCAAAACAAAAAACAAAAAAATTTTTGTTAGAAAAAGTTTATAATGTTTCAAATTTTGAGGCAAATGGAATTACTGTTTACTGGATTCTTTTTTTTTTTTAATTTTTTTTTTAATTTTTTAATTTTTTTTTTTTTTTTGGTTTTTTGGATTTGGGTTTTTGTTTTTTTTTTCTCAAGACTGTCCTGAACTCAGAAATTCGCCTGCCTCTGCCTCCCAGAGTGCTGGGATACAGGCGTGCGCCACCACCAACCAGCCAGCAGAGGTCACTAGATCCTCTGGAGCAGGAGCTGAGAGCTGCCAGATGTAGGGACTACACAAACAGCCTGGGTCCAAGTTTCCAGAACTTCAATTTCACAAACTGGATGCTAAAGAGTTCTGGAGACAGATGTAGTGATGGTGCATTACGATGTGCATTGCTGTTAGGCCAGACATCCTGAGTTTGAACCCTGGGGCCTATTATTGTGGGAAGACAAAACCTACTCTAGAAGAGTTGTGCAGACGTAAGCACCACCCTCAACAAAAACCTGTACTATAAATTAAAAGAAACTTTAACACGAATGTCAGTTGTTCATGCCTGTAATCCCAGCACTTAGTACTCTTAAGAACTGCCTCTGCTGACCAGTGGTGGTCCATACCTTTAATCCCAGCACTTGGGAGGCAGAGGCAGGTGGATTTCTGAGTTCAAGGCCAGCCTGGTCTACACAGAGAGTTCCAGGACAGCCAGAGCTACAGAGAAACCCTATTTCAAAAAAAAAAAAAAAAAAAAGAAAAAAGAAAAAAAAAAAAGAAAAGAATAGAAAAGAAAAAAAGAAAGAAAGAAAAAACAAAAGAACTGCCTCTAGTCTCGACTATACTCTGTCACAAACAACTTTGAATTAATAAGTTTACCAGAACAATGTTTTTTAAAAGCTTATAGAGTATTTCAAGCAACCTAAGGTATACAAAAGAAATTCTCCCTTATTAAGGGGTTAATATTATCAGAGTAAAACTCAAATAGAAATCCAATTTTAGTGGTCATTAAAATGCCAAGGGCATTTTATGGGAAGAGAGATGGTGACACATGCCTTTAATCCCGACATTTGGGAGGCAGAGATAGGCAAAGCCTGTATACATAGCAAGTTCCAAACCAGCCAGGGATATGTAATGAGGCAATTAAAAAAAAAAAAAGTTAAAGCTGGAATACTAAGTGGCAGAGTGCTTGCCTAACATCCACAGGACTCTGGGTTCATTCCTCAGTCTCGGGGTGGAGGAGCTGAGGGGCACAGAGCAAACATTCTACAACTCAGGACTTAAAGAACATTGCAAATTCTAAAATTTCTCCTTTGTAACCCCTCTCGTTCTCAGGTGTGTTTCCCTCACTTGTCCTTAATTTACAGGCTTACTTGCCTTCTTCTCTCTTAAAAAGCTAATTAAAATTCAGCCTCAATCTAATGAGTCTGAGAGAAGCAGAGCCAGTCGGACCTCTGTCATCATTTTACCTCCAGAACCCACATAAAGGTGGAAGGAGATAAATGACACTGTAGAGTGGTCCAGTATGTGTACACTGTGGCACCACTCAGAAATAGTTTTTAATTTAAGCTATGAAATGTATAAGATCACCAAGTAAATCAATATTGAACAAGCCATTATCAACCTGTCGTAAAATTGTCAGTATGATAGACAAATCAAATCCCGGCTTTTTTGTTTGTTTGTTTTGTTTTGTTTTTTCAAGATAGGTTTTCTGTGTAGCCCTGGCTGTCCTGCAATTGGATCTGTACACCAGGAGGGCCTAACCCACCTGCCTATGCCTCCCGATCAATGGAACTAAAAATGTGCACCACAACCACCTGAATTCTTTTTTTTTTTAAGAGATTTACTTATTATATGTTAAGTACACTGTAGCTGTCTTTAGACAACACCAGAAGAGGGCGTCGGATCTCAATACGATGGTTGTGAGCCACCAAGTGGTTGCTGGGATTTGAACACAGGACCTTTTTTGGAGAGCAGCAGTCAGTGCTCTTAACCGCTGAGCCATCATTAGTCCACACCACCCAAATTCTAACTGGTTTTTAATATATTTCAAGACATTAATTTTCAAAAAACTACATATGAGAAAAGGGTGACCTGAATCAATAGTGACTAAAGAGCATATGAACTAAATCTACATAGTAGTTTAGTGGAAAACACAGTAATAATCCAGCCTCAATATCCATTAGCAGAGCCAGGAATGGTGTGGCATACCTTAATCAGAGCACTTTGGGAGGCAAAAGTATATACTATGTCTAAACTCGGAAATATCTTTTTTGTTTGTTTGTTTGTTTTGTTTTGTTTTTTTGGATTTGGTTTTTTTTTTGAGACAGGGTTCCTCTGTGTAGCCCTGGCTGTCCTGGAGCTCACTCCTTAGACCAGGCTGGCCTTGAACTCAGAAATCCGCCTGCCTCTGCCCCCCAGAGTGCTGGGATTACAGGTGTGCGCCACCACCGCCCAGCTGGAAATATCTCTTTAATCCTGGGACTCAGGAAGCAGAGGCAGACAGATCTCTGGGTTTGAGGCTGGCCTGGTCTACAGAGTGAGTCCCAGGTAAGCCAGGGCTACACAGAGAAACCATCTTGGGGGTTTAAAAAAAAAAAATCCAATATTTACACAGCACGGTAATTCCTAAAGGAAACTAGCCCTACTTGCAATAAAGCCTGATTTCTTTTAAATGTCTTTAACGCCTACTTTTAGGCTTCCAAATTTATCAACTACATAAACATCAAGGCAGCTAAACAGTAATGAGGGAAAAGAAGATAAAGAAAAGCAATGAGAGTACAGAAGATAATAAGAGGTATTTGCTTAATATACAACACACGCGTTTGTGTGAAAATGTCCTTATGTAACACAATACCAAATACAACGAATACACACAATGAAAATAAAAAGATTTGCTTATTTATGCCAGACTGCCAGGGAATAAGATGCCCCCACCGCCACTTCAGAACAGTCTACGCCCCTAAATTAGCCCCATCTTCCAAGTGCTTTATACAACCTGTGATTCCTTCCCTCACGAAAAGATTCTTTTTACGGGCATAGTTTACAAATGCCAAGTTGCAAAGTTGCAGCTTTGCTGGATTGACGTTTTCACAATGTAAGAACAATATGATCTGGAATCTACTCAAAGCATTTGCCAGGCAGTCAGCTGATGCTCACTCAACACACAGCAGGGCCGAAACCAGAGAAATTTAACTTCGTCGTTATTTGTCTAAGACAGGTAATCGCTACCTTGAAATCTCAAACAGGCGGACGCCGGGCGGTCCAATGGAACAGTACTTCCACCGACCCAACGCCACCACAAAACCCCGGCTTTCGCTAAGTTTCTCTCCTCGTAATTTCCCTTGCAGCTGGCTCCAAGCAGGTTCGCGGAATCAACCCGCGCCACGCAGCCGCAGCCCGAGTAACTTTTACAAAAGGTCAGAGCGGTGCCTTTCAAGGCTTCCGACCCCTACGGGGCTTCGCCGTTCGCACCAGCTCGCTCTCACCCACAGAACGTTCCAGAGCTGGCGAACCGGACCCGACAAAATTTTGGTGAAGCTCGGGGGCTCCGGGGGAGATCTCTACTCTTCTCTCAAAATACACGCCCCTCCCCAATTAAGAAACCCCCAGCACACCCGCATTTCCTTCTCCTCCCGCGCTCCCACATGTTGCTCGCTCCGTCCCAGGCGGCCCCGCGAGGCCTCCCGCGCCCCCCCAACGCGCCCACCTGATCGCCCTTTCTCCGCAGGCTCCGCCCCCCGCCCCCGCCCGCTCGCCTCCTTCAGAAGCTCCATATGGGACACCCCGATCTCTCCCTCGGCTCCTCACGCCACCTCAGCCCAGCCCCCAACACGCCGCCTTCCCTTCCCCGCCGCCGCGGGCCTCGACTCCCACAGGCTCCTCTGGCGTGCGGAGCGCACGGCGGGGCTGCAGGCCTGCACGGCCCAGGTGCTGTGTCAGCCTCTCGTCGGGCTCCGCGGCGTGTACGGCCTGGAAAGTCACATGGCGGTGGGACCGGCCCGCGCCCCTAGCACTCCAGCTCTTCTCAGAGCCGGACCAGACGACCTAAGTCACTCACCTCAACGAAGAGCAACATGTCTGCTTCCGCTCGGCCCGATCGTTCACGCTGCCGCGACTCCAACTGGCTCACAGGCCCGGGCCCCAATCGGTAGGATAAGGACACTCGCCTTGCCCCTCCACCCGGCAGTGGACCCGGCTCCTCCCCCGCCGTCAGCCGCTGCGCTCTGACCCGCCCAGTCCCGCCTCCCTGGAAGCAACAACTGTTTCCGGTTCTGGAGGAATCTGCTTCCGGGAGCAGAGGCGCGCCCCTCCCCCGCCCCCCCTGCGTGCTTCGCAGTGGTGTAAGCGAAAGTGTGTTGTCCATGTAGCAAGTGGGTAGACGCTTTGGAGGCCGCGCCGATTGTGCCACGGGATGTGTAAAACGCTCACTGACGCATTTTTACTTCTTACCAAAAAAGATGACCACCGCACTCCTTACGCGTGCGCAGCTTCGTAATTCAAAACCTAGGTCCGATTAAAAGGCGCCTGAGCTGTGCCCGCCCCGCCGATGAAAAAAGCTGTAGAGGGAGCTAAGATGCTATACAACCACTCCATGTTAATTGCATCCTACATGCTTGGAACAGTACTAAGCATTTTGCATAAGTTAATCTTTAGACCCTATGAATAAATTGCTGAAGGAATGCTGTATTAGAATCAGACTCATTGCAGGGGAGTGGTGCCGCACGCCTTTAATCCCAGCATTTGGGAAACAGAGGCAGGTGAATTTCTGAGTTCGAGGCCAGCCTGGTCTACAGAGTGAGTTCCAGGAGACCCAGGGCTACACAGAGAAACCCCAGATTCCTTTAGCTACAACTTTTAACAGAACTTTGCCCCAGGCCCCTTTGGAATCAGGTTTTCATTAGCATAATGATGCTCCCCTGTGTAGCTTACTGCACCGCTAACGAATAATAATTAGCTAACATCTCTTATTTATTGGTGTTTTCATAGTCAAATAAAAAGTATACAAATATTTTAATTATTTTTACTGGAGTTATTCTTCCTTTACCAGTCTCTTTTGCTCCAGTTTCAAACACTTTTTTTTTAAATTAAAAAAAGAATTGTTTTGGTTTTTTGAGATAGGGTTTCTCTGTGTAGATTGGGTTCTTCCTGGAACTGACTCTGTAGACCAGACTGGCCTTGAAATCAGAGATCTACCTGTTTGCCTTCTGAGTGCAGGGACAACACCTTAAAGTGAGGTTTTCATTTTCATCATCTCTTGTTTTTTAAGCCTTAACTTCCCCCCCCCCCCAAGGTCTTTAAATACTGTATATGTATGTCTGTAAACCAGGTGTGTGCCTGGTGCAAATGGCAGCAAGATGTCCTGTAATGGAGGGCATCGGAGCCCTTAGAAGGGGAATGTTAAAGAGATGTTGGTGAGCCGTGTGGGTGTTGGGAATTGAACCTAGGTCCTCTGCGAGAGCAGCCAGTGCTCTTAATCACTGAGCCATCTCTCCTGCCCTCCATTAAGAAAATAAGACTCATTTTTATTATCTTTAATTATGTGTTGTCTGAGTATAAATATGCATACATGAAAGACGTGCCCCCAAGGCCAGCAGCCACAGCTTCCCCCGGGCCTGGATTTAAAGTAGTAGTGAGCTACCAGGTGTGGGCAATTGGAACCATCTACAATAGGAGTGCCCTCTTAATATCCAAGCCTTTAGAAGGCTGACTTCTCTTCAGCCCCAAGATCTTCCTCTTTAAAGATTTATTTTCGTTCTATCTGTGTGAGTATTTGCCTGCATGCTGATATATGTGCCCTCCTACAGCCTGGGAACTGAGCCTCAGTCCTCAGCAAAAGCAGCCAGTGCTCCTAACCACTGAGCCATCTTTCCAGGCCTAACCTTTCAATTCTATGTTTCTTTCTTTTTCTTTCTTCACCCCCCCCCAGTACCCCCAAACCCCTTGACAACATCTGTGTATTCCCCTGGCTGTCAAGGAACTCACTTTGTAGACCAGGTTAACCTCAAGCTCAGAGATCCACCTGCCTCTGCCTGCTCAGTGATAAGATTAAGGCGCCGATACACCCAGACCCAACTTTCCTTTTCTTCACCCTTTGCTTTGCCTCACAAGAGACTCACTTTCTCACATTGAAACCGAACTCTATTCACCATTAAATCACTAATACTTGTGCTTTAGACCCTCCTTAGTTGGCTCACCAGTAGACTCCCATTTTAGAATTATTTTATGTACCTGAGTTCACTCAGTCAATCTCTTCAGACACACCAGAAGAGGGCATTTGGTCTGATTGCAGATGGTTGTGAGCCACCATGTGGTTGCTGGGAATTGAACTCAGGACCTCTGGAAGAGCAGTCAGTGCTCTTAACCGCTGAGCCATCTCTCCAGCCTGATTTTTTTTTTTTTAATCTCAATCATTAAACTTAGTTGCAGGATATTTGATCACACTGTGAACCCTGAGAGACTGTGTTATTTACTAGAAAAACTTATTTCTAGTGGTGGAGTAACAACCCTTAGCACACATCTTTAATCCCAAACAATGAAGGTAAAGTTAGCACCCCTGTTTGAAAGTGATGTCTGAGTGGCAACGTGCCAGATCACAGCATAGGCTATGCCGGGTTCTCTCCAGGACAGCAGGAGAGGGAAGCAGCAGCGTGAGGAAGCAGGGCAGGGGTGGGGGGCAGGTTTAGCAGGACAGTAGCACAGTAGTAGGACAGGTTGGAGAGAGAACAAAGCAGATAAAGACAGAACAAGCCAAAAGTGAGAAGGAGCGAGAATACCACACCATGTGGACAAAGGGAGTCTGAGGCCAATCAGAATGAGTCAATAAGAAACTGAGAGACTCCGGTCTCAATCAGTCCACGTGAGTTGAGCCACAACAGCTGAGTTAGCCAGCCACCCATCAGAACTAGGAAGGGGTGAGCTTATTCAGCAGCAAGTGTTAGAAGCAACACATTCTAGGCCTAGATTAGATTGTACGGAGGCTAGACACTTCCAGGACTAGGCCTAGGTTAGTAGACAGAGGCAGTAAACCTTAGCAAGGACATTTACTTCAGTCAAATAAAAGTTATATATATTACGCCAGGTAGTGGTGGCGCACACCTGTAATCCTAGCACTCTGGGAGGCAGAGGCAGGCGGATTTCTGAGTTCGAGGCCAGCCTGGTCTACAGAGTGAGTTGCAGGACAGCCAGGGCTATACAGAGAAACCCTGTCTTGAAAAAACCAAATCCAAAAACCAACAAAACAAAACAAAACAAAAAAAGTTATATCACAAAACTCTTTCCCACTAGAATAGAAACTTTAGCACTTACCTCCAAAGCCATGATGCCTCAAGGTATCTTCTCTATTTGTCAATTAATATCTCTGTATATAAGGTTCTCCCCAAGATGCTGCTTCACAGATCTCTTGATGTCTTTGGTTAGCAACTTATAGTTTATCCTAATTTTTCCCCATTTTTGGTTTGCTCCTAAAAGCCCTATTGTGTGGTCTTCATGGTTTAAGGTAATTGCAGCAGTATAGTAGTACTAACTCAACAAATGTTTTTAAACTGGAAAGGTAGGATTTTGAAACTTGCCTTTAAAAGGTTTCTTATCAATGGGGAGTGGTGGTTCACGCCTTTAATCCCAGCACTTGGGAGGCAGAGGCAGGCGGATTTCTGAGTTCGAGGCCAGCCTGGTCTACAGAGTGAGTTCCAGGACAGCCAGGGCTACACAGAGAAACCCTGTCTCAAAAAAACCAAATCCAAAAAAAAAAAAAAAAGTCTGTGTTGTGATCTGTAAGAAAGGAGAGGAAATAGGACTCTAGGAATCCGGGTGAGATCAACAACTGCAGACATAATTCTTTCTGAGCTTAGGGTGACTGGTTAACTCAGCTGTTCTGGCTCAAACTTCACTCCAAACTGACTGACTCAGCCTTGTTCTGGATGTTAGCAGATGCACAGAGCGAAAGATATCAACTTCCAGTCAGTTCCTCTGGAATATCTAATGAAAAGCATCCTAAATGCAAGGGAAACAGAAGTCAGAACCAGAATGTGCTCCTGAGATTACCAACCAATGCTCACAAAAGGACTGGAACTGCTCTTTAGTGGTATGTGCATGCTGGTATCATTTAAGAAGTTATTTGGGAACAGAGAAGGGAGTCACAGCCTTTATTTTAAAAAAAATGAGGTAGGACCTCATTTTACAACCCAGGATGAACTGAACTGTAGCAATCCTCTAACCTCAGCGCCTGAAAATGGAATTGCACATCTGAGCCACCATGCCTAGCTGACAGTGGCATCTCAGAGAGAAATATTTAATCTGACCTGTACATGTTTATTATCTTTAAAAGACAACTGCTGCTGCTCCTGGTAGAGCTTGTCTGTCATCCTGGCTACCTGGAGTCTGAAGCTGGAAGTTCAAGAGTGGTAGACCTTAGCCAGTGGAGCGGCTCCGTGGGCAAAGGCTCTTGCCACTATGCCCAGTAACACAAGCGACTGCATAGCAGGAGGAAAATGACTCCCCTGAGTGCACGCATGCACACACAAATCCATCAATGAATGTAGTATGTAATTTTTAAAAATTCAAAGCCAGGCGGTGGTGGCACATGCCTGTAATCCCAGCACTTGGGAGGCAGAGGCAGGCGGATTTCTGAGTTCAAGGCCAGCCTGGTCTACAGAGTGAGTTCCAGGACAGCCAGGGCTATACAGAGAGACCCTGTCTCGAAAAAAACAAATACAAAAAAATTAAATTCAAGACCAGTCTGGGGCTGCAGAGTTAATTCAAGCCTAGCCCGCTAATTTTGCAAGAACTGTCTAGAAATAAACTGAAAATGCAGGGGAATGGAGCTGAGTGCCTAGCTCTGCAGTAGAGAGCTCACGGAGCCCGCCTGGGCCCTGCCTTCAGTCATCGATAGTGAGCAGAAGGAACAGAGGGAAAAAGGAAAGAAAAGCAGCTGCTTCAGGACTTCAGTTCCCTTTGAACTAAAACATCTACTTAGTGTTCTGTTCAAATCTTGAGAGGACTCAACAGAGGACTAATTTTACAATGTTTCCAACAAGGAATCAACATAGGAAGTTTTTGTAGAGAGCTTAAACTATACAGCAATCATTCTAAAAAATATGTAGAACCTATCAAATGATGCTGTAAAGTTTATGAGTCCATAAACACAGTAAAACTAGGTAAAGATAGACTAGGTACACGGCACTCTAAATCCATGCTTCCTATTACCTCTGAACTAGGAATGAGGAGGCACACACTGGGAAGAACACAGGGGACTCAACTTTATTTTTTTTTAAAGATTTAATTTATATGAGTATACTGTGGTTTTTAGACATCAGATCTCATTATGGATGGCTATGAGCCACCATGTGGTTGCTGGGAATTGAACTCAGGACCCTTGGAAGAGCAGTCAGTGCTCTTAACCATCTCTCCAGTCCCTTAACTTTATTTCTTACCCTTTTTCCAGGTTTAAAGTTACCTAACTAAGCATGGCCATGCACACCTGTGATCCCAGCACCCGCCTGCAGTCAGAGCTGCCCAGGGAGGCACACCTCTCCAGGTAGAAAGCAGCCTCTAATGTTCCATTCGATGTTGTGAGTCAAATATGAAACCCCAAAGTTTGTCAGCCTCTTAAACAAAACAAAACTAAAACAGAGCAAAACAAGAAAACAACATCAAGGGAAACTGGTACTCTTCCAAATACCTTCTAAGTTATCAAATGGTAGAAAAGTTTAGGGGCAGATGAGGAGCTCTTAGGACATGATTCCTACACAGCCTTAAATCTGTTTCAGCCAAGTCCAGAAAGAGAGAAGAGACTGGACGTTGGGTTCTAACACCTAGAATGTAATTCTTCAATGCAGGACTGTGTCTTCTATTCCTTTTAGCATTTCTGCTATCCAGTGTTTCCCTCCCCCTCCCTGTTCTACAATCATATAGAATGTCTAGTTCTTTACACAGAGGAAGCATCCCTAAACATTCTAGTCAATGATAGTGTCACAATGGGGCAACTAATAACATCATCAAGACTTGAACCTTTGAAGCCTTCTAGTTGGTCCAAGTAAGGGTTAGCCATAACCTCAGGACTCCTTGAAGCTAGGACTCCTTGTCCTAGTGGACACTTAGTAGCATTTACCTAAGTCCTGTGAAAAGCAGAAGAAATACCAAGAAATCACCCAAATTTTAAAAATGCCTGCCAAAAGGCAAAGCAAAGTCTACGATGAATCTGATTCAGAAGATGATGAATTCAAGGATCTTGCCCTCTGGAGAAAGCCCAGAAGCAGCCGAGATAACTCAATAAGCTTGCAATTTGAGATCCCAGCATCAGTACAGGCAGTCATTGATAAGATTGAGGAATCACAGTCAATTCGGGCCAAAGAGGTGAGCAGCTGATCCACTTACAGACTTTTATACAACTTTGTATGACTTTTTACAACCAATTAAAAAAATTTTTTTTTGGTTTGAATAGAAAACACTTCACACTCAATAGTTGACTGAATTTTGGGTAACTCTAACTTCAAACAATACTGTTACCAGACTGACTATAGATAGGTAGCAAGCTCCAATTCTGTGCCAGCCTATTCACACTAAAATTGTTAGTACAATTTAAGAAGTCAGTAGATCTAGATATGGTAGTGTACACCTGTAATTCCAACATTCAGGAGGAAGATAAAGGTAGGAAGAGCTTGATCTTGTATATAAACTTGAGGCCAGGTTGGGCTGAATATTAATGAGATGTGGCTAAATAAATAAATAAATAAAAGGTGTGTTTTGTGGCCTGGTTCAGCTGGCTGGGGCTCTTTCTGCCATGCCTGACACCTGAAGTGGATCCTCAGACCCTGCTTGTCAGAAGAATCAAATAGCCAGCTATGCTCTGGCCCCCATACACGTGGTGTGGCACTTTGACCCTGCCTACAAGTAAAGGCAGAACTGTGATTTCAAAAGTAAATGAAAGCTGACAATGGGGTGCAGCGATGGAGTGTGAGATAGGCTCTGAGCTCCACTCCAGGACTTCCCAAAGGGAAGAGAGGAAAGGTTTGTAGTACCGGGACTGCATTCCACACAGAATTTCCTGTTCCAGTTTCTCACAACTGGCAACACCAGTGTTTGCTCTCAAGAGCTTTATTGGTTACTTAGTTACTTTCCTGTTGCTGTGCTGAGCCGCCACATCCAAGGCAACTTGTGAAAGAAAGTGCTCAGTGTGAGGCTTGGGGTTGCCGAGGGTGAGTCCATGAGCAAAGGCGCTGTGGCGGAAACAGCCAAGAGGCTGCATGCACCAGAGAGGCTGTATGCACCAGTCCGTGAGGCTGCATGCACCAGTCCGAGGCAGACAGAGGACCGGCTGGGGATGGGATGGTCTTTTGTTTGTTTGTTTTGTTTTGTTTTTGGGTTTTGGTTTTTTCGAGACAGGGTTTCTCTATGTAGCCCTGGCTGTCCTGGAACTCACTCTGTAGACCAGGAACTCAGAAATCCGCCTGTCTCTGCCTCCCAAGTGCTGGGATTAAAGGCGTGTGCAACCACTGTCTGGCCTGGGGATGGTTTTATGTGGGCTTGTGACACCCCACAGCCCACAAAGCGTATTTAAATATGTGAGCCTACGGGCCATTCTCATTCAAACCACCGCCGTCCATGCCTTGCCTCCTTAGGCTTGTGGTTCTATCAGGATCTGCAATCCAAGGAGTCCAACTTCAAAGGTTCCTATCCTCCTTTACAGACTTAACATTGCTTAAAAGTCCAAAGCTCAAAGTCTCTTCTGAGAGTCAAGGCAAACTGTAACACCTCTTAAGTGTAAAGTGCATATCTCCCCCCCCCCCGCAAAAAAGCAAAGTGCGTACGTCCCTCCCTCCCCCCAAAAAAGCAAAGTGCGTACTCCCCTCCTTACCCTCCCCCCAAAAGCAAAGTGCATACTTTGTATGCACAGTGGCAAAGAACATACATTGCCATTCTAAAAGGCGGATGGGGCCAGAGTGAGAAGATATTGAACAAAGCAGCTGGGGACCTTGTGGCTCCAGGTCTGTTCTCAGAGGCATTGGTAGCTCAGCCCCCCAGCTGACTGCAGCGAGCTTCCCTCTGCAACTCTCCGGACATCGGTCAGTCGGATGCCTCCTGGCTCTGGCACTGCCAATCTTGTGGGGTCTCCGGTGCAATCCAGGCCTCATTTTCACACTCTCTCTCTCTCACACACACACACACACACACACACACACACACACACACTGGTATCACATTGCAGGGCCTCCCTTTTGCATGCCTGGCTTCAGAGGCTCTCTAACTGTGAGGGAAGAGTCCATAACGCCCGTACACACATCCATCCTTCATGACTCTAAAGTCAGAGCCATATTATTGACACTGCCAAGTTCAGGTGCTTGCTTGGGAAAGAGGGAATCTGGCTCCCTCGAATCATTTGCATATGTTTTTTTTTGTTTGTTCATTTTTGCTTTTGTTTTGTTTTGTTTTTTGAGGTAGGGTTTTTCCAGTGTAGCCCTGGCTGTCCTGGAACTCACTCTGTAAACCAGGCTGGCCTTGAACTCAGAAATCTGCCTGCCTCTGCCTCCCAAGTGTTGGGAGCACTACCACTGCCCAGCCATTTTGCTTCCTTTTTTTTTTTTTTTTTTTTTTTGGCTTTTTTTCGAGACAGGGTTTCTCTGTGTAGCCCTGGCTGTCCTGCTGTTTTGCTTCTTTATGAGTAGAAGATTTCTTGATTTTTTACAAGTTGAAGCTCAGCTGGCTGGGGGTGGGGGAGCGGGGCAGTGTCTTGCCCTGAAAGTACATTTCCTATATTCCATTCCAGGCCTCTCCTCCTCCTCCTCCTCCTCCTCCTCCTCCTCCTCCTCCTCCTCCCCTGCTCCTCCTCCTCCTCCCCCTCCTCCTCCTCCTCCTCCCCTGCTCTTCCTCCTCCTCCCCTGCTCCTCTTTAAAATGCTCTTTTCTTGTTGAGCTCAAGCCTTCGTTCCAGTGTTACATTTCTCAGTGCTCATTTCTACTTCAAACTGCACACATTTTTTTGTTTCTTTTTGTCCTGCTCATTCTTTTTCTTTATGACCTGTGTGAGAGTAATTAGTAGCTGAATGAAGAAGAAGAAATAAGCCGGGCGGTGGTGGCGCACGCCTGTAATCCCAGCACTCTGGGAGGCAGAGGCAGGCAGATTTCTTTCTTTTTTTTCTTTTTTTTTTTTTTTTACTATTTCTTTATTTTATGTATATGAATATACTGTAGCTGTTTTCAGACACACCAGAAGAGTGCATCAGATCTCATTACAGATGGTTGTGAGCCACCATGTGGTTGCTGGGATTTGAACTCAGGACCTCTGGAAGAGCAGTCAGTGCTCTTAACCGCTGAGCCATCTCTCCAGCCCCTGCAGGCAGATTTCTGAGTTCGAGGCCACCTGGTCTACAGAGTTCCAGGACAGCCAGGGCCACACAGAGAAACCCTGTCTCGAAAATAACAACAAACAAACAAACAAAAATATAAAATCTATAGAAGTGTCAGCTTAATCAACATAATGAATTAACTCATCTCCCCCTAATTTTTTGATGATTTTTTGTTTGTTTATTTATTGGTTGTTTGTTTTGAGACAGGTTCTCTTGAAACAGCCCTATCTGTGCTAGAGTTCACTTTGTAGACCAGGATGGCCTTGACCGGCCACTGCTGGGATTAAAGATGTATACCACCACACCCGGCCCTTGAGGCCTTATGACCCTCCTAGATATCTCTGCTTTGCTGCCACCCCAGTTTCCAGCTACCATCAGTCTAGTCTGTTCACTACTCTATAGAGTAGTCTGCTTACACTTCATTGTATATAAAGTTATATAGTTATATATTATTTTCTTCTGACTCTTTTTGCGTGTATGTATGCATGCATGTTCAAGTTCAAATCCAGCTTTAATAAGGTTATTTGGTAGCAGTACACAGTCTCTGATTCTGCTCTTGGGTCAGAATAGGCAACATTATATATTTTGTTTTGTAGGTGATTTGGGTATACACATATTACTGAATCCTTCCCACTTCAATTCATTACCAGCTGGTAAATCACATTGTTTTTTTTTTTTTAATTCTCTATAGCAAAGACATTTGTAAAAACAAGGTTCAAAAATAAAATCTATAAACAAAAACAAAAACAAAAAAAAAAGGAAGGAAGGAAAAAGCTGGGCAGTGATGGTGCATGCCTTTAATCCCAGCACTTGGGAGGAGGCATAGGCAGGCAAATTTCTGAGTTCGAGGCCAGCCTGGACACCAGAGTGAGTTGCAGGATAGCCAGGGCTACCCTGGCTCGAAAAAAAAAACAAAAACAAAAACCAAAAATCAAAAATCAAAACAAAAAAACAATAAAATGTACATATTCAAAAGATTACCTTAAACTATTAAGAATATATAACTGGGGGCTGGAGAGATGGCTCAGGGGTTAAGAGCACTGACTGCTCTCCCAAAGGTCCTGAGTTCAAATCCCTGCACCCACATGGTGGCTCATAACCATCTGTAATGAGATCTGATGCCCTGTTCTGGAGTGTCTAAAGACAACTACAGTGTACTTACATATAATAAGTAAATAAATCTTTATTTAAAAAAAGAATATATAACTGTATAACATATATTAAAGATATCTGTATTAAAATTTTTAGATTTTATTATTTCATGTATATGATATTTGCAAGCATGTATGTGTTCCGCGTGCATGCCTAGAGCTTGCTAAGGCCAGAAGAGTGCGTCAGATCCTCAAGGAATCAGAGTTACAGAGGATTGTGAGCTGCCACCCTCTGGTGCTGGAAATCAGACCTGGGTTCTCTGCAAAGAACAAGCCAGGTTTCTTACCCTTTGAGTGTCTGTAGCCCTAAGACAGCTACATCTACCTGTCCTCCAGGTTTCAAAGCAAGCATTTGATGTCTGTGCATCCTTGCCATTGCTTATGGGTAATTATGGTTCAGAGACCATACATACTGTTTCCAAAACTATAAAAGTCTCCATTTAAGTCCAGATGCAGTGGTACACACCTTCAGTCCCAGCACTTGGGAAAAAGAGGCACGCAGATCTTTGTGAGTTCCAGGCCAGCCAGGGCTACAGATTGAGAGGCTCTGTCTCAAAAGCCAACCAACCAACCACATATATTAAACAAACAAAACCAGTGAACCAAACAAAAACCAACACTACTTTGAAAGCCCCAGTATAGCCCCAGTGGATGCTGGGGGACAGAATGTGCTTGATTTTAGCCTTTAAAGCCAACAGGCCATTTCCATCCATAGGATTCTCCTTCTGTTAGCTGTTTCTCAAATACCTTAACATCTACTTTGCAATAGGTCTAAGGGTGAACTGATTTCAGGGTCTGATGGACAGCCTTCCTCAGTCAGGCACTCAGCAGACCTGGAAACAAAGCCTTAAAGGGTGTGGTGCTTCTTCTCACAGCTCCACATTTGGTGCAGAATGTCATGGTGCCCTGGCTCTTGTGCCTGGTTCTTTGATCAGTGACATAGTATGCATCAAGGATCCAGGTGAAGGCTCTCAGAAGGTTCTGCGTGGCTGAGAGTGGCCATACCATAACCTCTTCTGGCAGCTTATACAAAATGGACTCAACAATACAGACACAACCGCTTCTCCGGCAAGGTTCTTCCAAATGTCTTGTTTGTCCTATGTGCTACATAGCTTTATATCAACTTGACACAAGCTAAAGTCATCTGTATGAAGGGAACCTCAATTAGGAAATGCCTCCAGAAGATTGGCGGCTAGCTGGCAGGGCATTATCTTAATTAGTGGTTGGTGGGAGAGAGGGTCCTGGTCATTGTGGGTGGTGCCACTCCTGGGTTGTTGGTCCTGGGTTCTATAAGAAAGTAGACTGAGAAAGCCATGAGGAGCAAATCAATAAGCAGCTCCCCCCACCATGGCCTCTGAACCAGTTACTGCCTTCGGCCCTGTTTGAATTCCTGCCCTGATTTCCTTTGATTAAAAAGTAAATAAAATAAAATAAAAAGTGAAGCCGGGCAGTGGTGGCGCATGCCTGTAATCCCAGCACTCTGGGAGGCAGAGGCAGGTGGATTTCTGAGTTTGAGGCCAACCTGGTCTACAGAGTGAGTTCCAGGACAGCCAGAGCTACACAGAAAAACCCTGTCTCCAAAAAACAAAAAACAAAAATCTAGGGGGAAAAAAAGCCCAAGAGAGCTAGGGAAATAGTTCAATAGGTACAGTACCATGCGAGTGTGAGGACCAGAGTTTGGCTCCCCAGCAATCTTGTAAAACTATGTTGGTGTGGCAGCTCTCATGCAGTTGTATCCCTTTGGAAGGCAGAAATAGGTGCTCCTGTAGGGTAAAATGGCTAGCTGGACTAGTCCTATCGGTGACTCTGGGTTCCACTGAGAGAGTCTGACTCTTAGTAGGGAGATGGCCTGTACACACCTGGGCTCCATACCACACAGAGTGGGGCAGGGGCAGGGGCCGGGAGTAGTTACAAATGGCAGATAGGGCTGGGCAGTGGTGGTGCACGCCTTTAATCCCTGCACTTGGGAGGCAGAGACAGACGGATTTCTGAGTTCGAGGCCCACCTGGTCTACAGAGTGAGTTCCAGGACAGCTAGGGATACACAGAGAAACCCTGTCTCGGAAAAAAACCAAAAACCAACCAACCAAAAAATGGCCATATAGGACCAGGTGACCTCAGAGATTCACCTACCTGTGCCACCTGAGTGTTGGGATTAAAGCTGTGTACCACCACTGCCCAGCACATTTTTATGATCTAGTAAAGGGCTGTGCATACAGCTTTGATTTACTGATTATGTTTTGACACAGGGCCTCCCTATGTAACTCAAGGTGTCCTGGAACTCCCTATGTAGTCCAAACTGACCTTTTTTCTTTCTTTTTCTTTCTTTCTTTCTTTCTTTCTTTCTTTCTTTCTTTCTTTCTTTCTTTCTTTCTTTCTTTTTTTTTTTGGGGAGGGGGGCGGGTTTGGATTTTTTTTTTTTTTTCAAGACAGGGTTTCTCTGTATAGCCCTTGCTATCCTGGAACTCACTCTGTAGACCAGGTTGGCCTTGAACTCAGAAATCCGCCTGCCTCTGCCTCCCAGAGTGCTGGGATTACAGGAGTGGGTGACCACCGCCCAGTGAAATAGTTTTTGTCTGCTTTTTTTCTTTCTTTTTTTTTTTTTTTATTATTTATTATATATAAGTACACTGTAGCTGTCTTCAGATACTCCAGAAGAGGGCATCAGGTCTCATTTTGGATGGTTGTGAGCCACCATGTGGTTGCTGGGATTTGACCTCAGGACCTTCAGAAGAGCAGTCTGTGCTCTTAACCGCTGAGCCAGCTCTCCCCAAACTGACCTTAAACTGAAAATCCTCCTACGTTCACCTTCTGAGTGCTGAAATTATAGATATGTTACTACCATATCTATTTGAGAATAAATATTATTGCTCTCATTTTTAGACAGGTGCTTTCTTTCTTTTCTTTTCTTTTTTTTTTTTTAAGATTTATTTATTGTAATATGTAAGTACACTCTAGCTGTCTTCAGACACCCCAGAAGAGGGCATCAGGTCTCATTTTGGATGGTTGTGAGCCACCATGTGGTTGCTGGGATTTGACCTCAGGACCTTCAGAAGAGCAGTCAGTGCTCTTAACCGCTGAGTCAGCTCTCCAGCTCCCCCCACCCCCCCACCCCACCCCCGCTTTCTTTCTTTTCTTTTTTTTTTTTTTTTCCCATTTTTTTCGAGACAGGGTTTCTCTGTGTAGCCCTGGCTGTCCTGGAACTCATTCTGTAGACTAGGCTGGTCTCGAACTCAGAAATTCACCTGCCTCTGCCTCCCAAGTGCTGGATTAAAGGCGTGCGCTACCACGCCCGACAGACAGGCTTTTTCTTACTCTCTGTGTTGACCAGGGTAGCCCAGAACACACGGGGACCTGCCTGCTTCTGTCTCCCAGGTGCTGTGGTCTAAGAAGTGCATCATTACACATAGCTTATTTTGGTTTTGGTTTTCTTCCGAGACAGGGTCTCAGTTAGCCCAGGCTACTCAAATTCCATTGTATAACCAAGGCTAACCTTGAGCTCCAAATCCTCCCGTTTCCATTTCCTATGTGCTGGGATTATAGGCAGTGTCATCGAGGCCAATTGTTAGTGGGGTGGAGAATTAAACCCAGCATGCTAAGCATGGCAGTTCTTGGTTGTCAACCTGACTACTTCTGCAATCATCTAAAACTAAAGCGGCTAGATATACCTGGAAAGGGTTCTTCCCCCTTTCTTTTTTCTGTTTTGTTTTTCAAGGCAGGGTTTCTTTGCATGGTCCTGGCTGTCCTGTAACTCACTCCGTAGACCAGACTGGCTTCAAACTCAAAAGAGAGCTGCCTCTTTCTTCTCCCAAGTGCTGGGATTAAGGAGGTGTGCTGCCAGCTGGGCGGTGGTGGCGCACGCCTGTAATCCCAGCACTCTGGGAGGCAGAGGCAGGCGGATCTCTGAGTTCAAGGCCAGCCTGGTCTTCAGAGTGAGTTCCAGGACAGCCAGGGCTACACAGAGAAACCCTGTCTCGAAAAAACCAAATCCAAAAAACCAAAACAAACAAACAAAAAGGATGTGTGCTGTCACCACAGGGCGCAATAGGCTACTTCCTCAGGATTCTGAAGACCAGCTGAGGCATCGAGCTGTTGAACGGAACAATGGCTGGATTCTTGGAACTCGTTTTGGTTGGCAGCCATTGTTGGACTAGCTGGACTATAAGCTACAAGCCACTCTTAACTCTTTCTCCCGTAGATTCATTCCATAAGTCCAGTTCCACTAGAGACCCCTGACTAGCACACAAGGTGTGCTCTGTCACCTGAGCTCCATCCCACCTACGTCACAAGTGCTCCACTACCGTCTTGTCTTTTTCCCTTTCTTGATAAGGACCTCTTTTCCCTCCTTTTCATGGTCTCCTTTCTATTTTCAAGAAGTATAGTAATACCCACACATATGTATATACATATGCAAATATACACACACATATACACATATACAAGCATACATATATGCACATACATACATACATACATACATATATACATACATACATCAATTCATTTGAGACAGTATCTTTTCACCAAATCAGAAGGTTACAATTTCAGCTAAGATGGCTGGCTGCTGGGTTCCTGGGACTGCCCATCTCTGCTCCTCAGTATTGGGGTACAGGCATGCTGAGGTTAGCCATGCTCTGCTTAGATGTGGCTTTGCACCCAGATTCTCACCCTTGCAGAGCAGTGCTCTTTACTCTCTAAGCCTCTGCTGTGCTTTACAAAATACCTTATTTTTGTGCTAGGTGATGGTGGTGCACACATCCAGTCCCAGCACTTAGGAGACAGAGACAGGTAAATCTGTGGGAGTTCAAGGCCAGCCTGGTCTATAGAGTGAGTTCCAGGATAGCCAGGGCTACACAGAGAAACCCTGCCTCAAAACAAACAAACAAAAACCCCCACCTTATTTTTGTTTCCTTAAATCGGAATTTTATGTGGCTCTGACTGGCCTTGAACTCACTAAGCAGCCAGGGATGACCCTGCCTTCCAACTGCAGAGATTATAAGCGTGCGTGTCACTACAGCTGGCTTTAAATGCTTTAAAGATTTCTTTTGATTCCTTCAAAATTATATTCATAAATATTCTACTAATTATAGCCATACTTTAAAATTAATGTGAATATGAGTAAACAAAAGGAAATTAGTTTTGAGTTCATGTTTCCAAATGTTTAAATCCTAGGTCAAATTTAACCTAACATAGATGGATCTTCACATCTAAGTTAAACTAAATAAGTGTAAAAGCTACAAACAGCTAGATACAAATTCAGTTTTATTGTAGCAACACTAGATACAATTAGCAGTAATGCGTTATTATTGGTTCCGTTAAGTCTGCTTTTTTACATTTTTTTTTATTTCTATTTTATGTGTCTGCATTTGGTGTTTTGCCTGCATGTATGTCTGTGTGAGGGTGTCAGAGCTTGGAGTTTATAGACAGTTGTGAGCTGCCATGCTGGTGCTGGGAATTGAACCTGGGTCCTGTGAAGGACCAGCCAGCGCTCTTAACTGCTGAGCCCTCTCTCTGGCCCCTAGTTTGCTTTTCCTTTGCTGTGATAAAGACCATAAGCAAAAGTGACTTGAGCAAGGGGTTTATTTGGCTTTCAGGTGACAACCCATCATGAGGGAAAGCCACCGCAGAACTCAAGGCAAGTACCTGGAGGTTGGAAGGAAGCAGAGACTTGGGAGAAAAGCTTAGTGATGTGTCCACCTTACTCTTGAATTTTGAGGACCACCTTCCCGGGGCTGGTCTCACCCAGAGGGCAGGGCCTGCCTGCCCACAGCAATCCTGAAGCAGAAAAGTGCCTCGAAGGTTTGCCTGGAGACCAGTCTGTTTACTGCATTGCTCTGCCCAGAAACAATTGACATGAGCTGGAGTCACAGGAGAGGAGGGAGGGAGCCTCAGATGAGAAAAATGCCCCCACGAGGTCAGGCTATAAACCAGCCAGCAAGCAGTGCCCCCCACGCCCCTCTATCGCTCCAGGACCCTGTCTGGATGCTAGTAATGGGAAACTGTTATATGGGACTGAGAGTGAAAGAAAGCTTTCCTTTTTCAAGTTGCTTTTGGCTGTGTACAATCACAGCAATGGTAACCCTAAGACACAGATGACCTTACCTTGTGTCACGTGGACAAACTAATCAGCACAGGTGCTGTGTGACAGTGTTTTAGAATTGTGAAAACCACTTGGAAATTAAAAAATTAATGTAAGAGCCGGGCAGTGGTGGTGCACACCTGTAATCCCAGTGCTTGGGAGGCAGAGGCAGGCAGATTTCTGAGTTCAAGGATAGCCTAGTCTACAGAGTGAGTTCCAGGACATCCAGGGCTACACAGAGAAACCCTGTCTCAAAAAACAAAAAACAAAACAAAACAAAACAAAAAAAGCCCCCCCAAAAAACAAAAAAAAAAAACAAAAATTTTTATGGGATGTGTGTGTGCACGTGTGTGTGTGTGTGTGTGTGTGTGTGTGTGTGTGTGTGTTTTCATATCCTATGGCACCATGTAGGCATCAAAGGGTAACCTGGAGTCAGCTCTCTCCTGCTGCTTGGTGGGCTCTCGGCACAGAACTCTTGGTTGGTCAGGCTTGGCAGCAAGCATCTCTCCTGGCTGAGCCATTTCATCGACCCTCCCCCCAACATCAGTACCTTTTCTGAAGATGCAAGTAATCTATCTTTCTGATAATTCTGACAATCAGATGGGTTCCCACAGTTTTTCCGCTGTTTGTTAGAGAGAGGGTCTTTTGTAGTCCTCTCAGCTAGCCTCAGACTTCCTGTGTAATTGAGGGTGACTCTGAACTTGTGATTCTTCTGTCTCCATCCCCTTGTGTGGGGATTCCAAGCATACTCAATTGACTGGTAGGGTGCGTGCACAGGATGTGGAAGAGCCTGACTCAAAGCCCACTACCATAAAAAGGAAGCAACTCACTCTTTGCCTTTAGCAATCTTGGTTTATGGATAAAGCAAAGGCTCTTGGGAAATGTTAGTGACAGCAAATGCTATTTTAACAAAAGAGCTGCAGTTGGGGGTCCCAGGCCAGCTTAAACCCCAGTGATCTTTCCATTTCATTATAGTCTTGCTAGGTGATGAAAGCTTAAAAAGTTATTTGAAAAGTTGTCCATACAGGGAAGGTCTCGTGTAGCCCAGATTAACCTCAAACTTCCTGTGTAGCTTAGACTACCCCTGAGTTCTTGCTTGTAATTCCTGAGTGCTAGGGTTGCAAGCGTGAGCCACCATGTCTGACCTAAGACTTTTTTTTAATGAGAGAAATTCTGAAAATCATAGTAAAGCCACAGTAGCTACACTTCAGTTTCTTTCTGACACGGGAGGGCCTCCTCGAATTGCCTAGGCTGGCCTAGGACCCAGTCTTGCTAGCAAGACTGTGGAATAAGACTGAGGGTCAGGGCTAAAAGGCATCGGAGTCACAGGATGAATCCCAGGCCATCAGACCCCAGAAACCAGCATCAGGGCGCAGGTCTGAGTTTATTGCCTGGCCCGTAAGCTTATGTAGTGTGTTTGAGCCAATCCCAAGCCCCTAGACCATTGTCCAATCATATCTCTCCTTTTTTTTGTTTTGTTTTGTTTTTCGAGACAGGGTCTCTCTGTGTAGCCCTGGCTGTCCTGGAATTCACTCTGTATACCAGACTGGCCTCGAACTCAGAAATCCGCCTGCCTCTGCCTCCCAGAGTGCTGGGATTACAGGCGTGCGCCACCACCGCCCGGCTCCATCTTCCTTTTTTCCTTCACAAAGTTGACCTCCACATCCCCTACACAAGACTTTAAGAGTTTTTTAAAATCCTATTTTACTTGTCTGCTTGTATGTGTGTGGCCATGCATGTTGTGGTCTGAAGGCAACTTACAAGAGTTTGTTCTCTCTGTCCACCCTGGATGTACTTGGCTGCGGGCACCTGTAGTCCCTGGGCCCTCTCACTGCCCTGACAAGACTTGCCGTTGCTCGACTTTGTATTAATTACTGACATCCTCACAGCATTATGGCATGATCTTATTTTAAACCTGTATGCTATTCCTTCTTTTCACAGGATCTTCTTTCGAACCTGGCTGGGATAATGAACAACGTGCAGCTGATAATGACTCGGTATAATATCGACAGCTTGTCCCCTGGGATAAAGGGCACCGTCTCAGAAGGCCAGAAAAAGAAGAGAAAGGCTTTCTTAGAAAAGATTGCCATATGTGTAAAAAATACTGATATAAGAGAAAGAACCCTCTCCAAGATTCTGTCCTGGCTAGAAGAATGGAGTAAGTGTGGAGAAGACTCCAGAGGGAAGGAGCACAGTTAAGGAAAGAGGGGAGACGAGGGACATGGAAGGGCTGGCCACACCAGAGAGGAAGACCCAGCCGTGGGAGGGAACAAACAGTAAAATATCCATTATATTTTCATAACATACTGATTTAACTGTTTGGGGTTCTATTCCAAGTCTCTTCCTATAAAGGGAAAAGGTTCAGGGTAGTACAAGATAAATATAAGACAATTATTCCCCAGTGGAACCACGATGTATAGTTACAGATTAGCATAAGCCTATGCGAATATAATTGGTTTGTTTCCTCTGTAAGATGGTTTTTCTTTTCTCTTTTCTCTTTTAAGATTTTATTCTGTCTGAGGTGGCCGCCATTAATATGGACGAGTACCACCACTGGATTGCCAAGATGGAGCTGATGCCAGACATGCTGAAAGGGATCAACAACAATGTCGAGTCTCTGATTCAAATGACCATGTTCCTCATTGAAGAGAAAAAGAGACTAAAGAAAAAAACATGTAAGCGCACTTTGTAACACTTGGGAATGGAGTTTAACTTTTTACCAAAATACAGCTCTATTGGGGGATGGAGAGACAGTTCTGTGTTCAAGAGCACTGGGTGTTTTCCCATGGGTAACATTCCCAGCGCCCACATGGCGGCTCGCAGCCATCTGTAGCTCAGGTTCCAATGGGAAACGTGCCTTCTTTTGGCTTCTTCAGGTACTGCTGTGTACATGGTGCCCAAACATATATGCAGGCAAAACTCTCATACACATAAAATAATAATAGGTAAAAATGTATTGGGGTATAATTTGCATTCCATAAAATGCATGTGTATCAAGTGCACAAATATTTCCATAAATATTTCACCGTTGCTGTGGGATGAACAACAACCCTCATCCCCTTGGCAGTGATGCTCGGGTTGAACTCAGAGCCTCATGCGTTTTGAGGCAGGCCACACCCATGGCCCACAGTAGTTCATTTTAAAATCATTTCCATTATCCAAGAAGATCTGTGCCCGTGTGCAGTCTATTTTCACTCTTATCCACAGTCCTGGACAACCATCTATTTTATATGAACATCGTGTTATAAGTGGGTGTGGCCCACTGTCCACCGGATTCCCTCTAGGGCGTCAGACTAAGGGGGGCAAAGCAGAGTCTGGACTGGGAATGCCGGGAGCCTCAGGGCTCTTAGAAGAGAAGTAAAAAGGATGGGCAGCCTGTGCAGGGCAGGCAGCCAGGGTGCTGGGTCTCTCCTCAGCCGCACCTGTAAGCAGAGGCAGAGGTGACAATGCACTCTGATGTGAGCCCCTGCAGGCAGCAAGAGCCTGGCCAGCCAAGCAGGTCCAAAATCTATCAGTGAATGCTTTGGGAGAGAGGTGTTACAACTCCGTAAAAACAGCCACTCTCCGACATCCTCAGTGAAATAACCTGTGCCCTTTATTTCATGTGGACAGGGTCTAGTGAACCTTGGAGAGTGGGTGGGATTTGGGGTAGATGTTTCCTATTGGCTCAGTCTGAGATGTTAAAGATGCTTTATTTGCACTTTAGTAGCACTGGAGGGGCTACTGACTGAGGACTCCTCAAGGTCCTCTTATTTGTGTGCTGTAGTTACTGATGCAGAGCAGGTGCACAGGCAGCCTCCACTCCTGCCCTTCTCGAATCTCTGACATCCCCGGGTTTGAGCTCCCTCAGCCTTGACAGTCTTTATGGCGCTCTCTCTGGTGTCGTGATCCATCGCGGCTGTCTGGTGGCATGACCCACCTGCCTCGCATGTGGGTTTTTGTTTAGTTGAGACAGAGTCAGCCAGGCAGTGGTGGCACACGCCTTTAATCCCAGAACTTGTGAGGCAGAGGCAAGGGGATTTCTGAGTTCCAGGACAGCCTGGTCTAGAGAATGAGTTCCAGGACAGCCAGGACTATACAGAGAAACCCTGTCTTGAACCCCCACCACACACACACACACACAAAAGGCTGGCCTGGAACTTGAGATTCCCTTGTCATAGCCTTCTGGAGGCTGGGATTGTAGAAGTGAGTTACTATATCTTCCGGTGTGGATTGTCTGTCCTGCCTGCCTTCTTCAGCAACATTGTCACTAGCAGGGGAGGCACATATTTAGAAGTTCAACACTATAATATTTTAGAACATTAATTTTATTTTCCGTCTGTCTGTGAGGATCTGTACGTGAGTGTGTCACCGTGAAGCCCAGAGGCAACAGATCCCTCGAGTTAAAAGGGTGTTTGCAGGGAACCTAATCAGGTTCTTTAGAGAGCAGAGATTTCTTAACTGCTGATCCTTCTCCCAACAAGGTTTTTAAAGGTTTAATTTTTTGGAGACATTCTCTCTAGCT